>NC_051185.1:32941990-32998337 GCF_013339695.2 Rhipicephalus sanguineus
TGTGGCAATCGTTTTCCGTTGAGAGAGAGAGAGAGAGAAGGAATGTTGAGACATTAAATAGGAGGACTCGTGCTCTAACAGCGCGGATAAGGGACCGACTGCGGTGATGTTCTCCTTTTCTACTTCTCAGCTCTCTCACTGTTGACGCTCCCGCTATCGACTTCCTTGCATTTTTTTTTCACTCCTCCTAAAATTTCTCTATTTATAGAAGGGAAACACCCTTAAACCGTCCCACTTTAAGCGTTTTAAGCCTAGAATCTCTAAGCGGGCAGCTGGAGTCCCTAGCTTCAACTTCGCTTTAACGCAGGAAGACGCGGAATGTGCGACCTCACAGGCGGTTAAGATCTTCATGCTTCCTCCTTCTTCTTCTCCTCTTCTCTCTCCTCCTCTTTATTTTCTTCTTCCAAGGCAAAAAACTGTTTTTTGTGACATCAGCAGCAGTGTCATGAGTAGAAACTGCGGAAAATATTTTTCAATTGAGTGACGTGATCCTGGAGGTCCAAATACGGCAGAAGTTGACAAATCCTTGAAAAAGGGGCGTCGCTGGCGCCAACGTTTCGGAGAGTAGCGAATAGACAAAATGAGAGCGACATGACAATGATGAACATGATGATTCTGAAGATGTAGGCACGTCTCTATTTCAAGGATTTAGAGGCACTGCCGAAGGCTACTAAGCAAATTGTCACGTGGTAGTGACGCTAACTAAGGCAGCACTCGGCGTGTCTAAAATGACTCTCTTTATTTGGCCGAACTTGTGGCCGTCAAATGGAAAGTCAACCTACAGCAATACGCACTGTACACTGATAGCGGTGAACAGAGCGTCGGCCGTCGATAAAACTGATCATTGCTGGGATGCGCCGTCTTTTATACATAATGCATCGAACTTCCTAGCCTTATCACTGGTGGTTGCGCCAGCTCTGGAATAATCTTGACTATTCGCGTCATGTGCGCAATCTTGACAAAGTTATCTACTGCAATATGGAATCTTCCCATACATTCTAGCGCGGCCCGCGCAAGACAGCAATCACAAGTGCACCGGACCAGTTACACAAACACAGCAAAAGAAGCGCGCGGGGCAATATAACAGAAAGTTGTCTTGGCACAGCACGAGACGATGCTTTTGATGCTTGACCGTTTTGGAGGCTTCAGCACAAGAAAGCTATGAACGCAATAACTTGAAAACATTCCGAGTGTACTGACAAACAGCCTAATGACATTCAGAATTGAGTGCATATAATAAATGAAATATTTCAATGGACAACAATGGGTAAACCAAGCAAGTGATACGGTGCATGTAATCTGTAACATTTATCTATAAAAAAAGCGATATATGGGAAACGCCCATCACTATCTACAGTATAAAAGGCGCTGCGACTCCGTGGTGCTGCGTTTCAGCAACCACTTCACTACGCGAAATTGCTAAAACGTGAGTCTCTGGTCTTTCTAGGTTGTTTTCTTTTCTTGCTTTTTTTTCTTTTGCTTTTGCGGCTGCCTGAGACATGGACTGGCTCTCAACCTAGAAAAAGTGTCGTAGTCGTTGAGATATAGACAGAAGAAAGAAACAAAAAAAAAAGATATAGCGCCGCATACGATAGTAATAGGCGTCCTATATTCTGAAGGAAAGTGGGCGAGTGATGAGTTTTGCGAACTTGTATGCAAAACAAGTGACCTAACAACAGAAAAAGAAACGGCTTTCACTGCTACAACAAAAAGGGCGAGTCGGTGGAAGCTGTGTTTACGACCTTTCCTCGGTGTTTTCTTTCTATAAGTCAAGGCAGTAGGAATCTTTGCGGAAGATGCCTAATTTCAGAAGGAGTTCGTAGACTAGACACTTTATGCCTAAGCTCCGATTCCCGAATAGTCGTCTCTCTACAAGTGAAGTCACCTACATCTCTTTCCGCTACTGCGTGTTCCTAATATCTGGCCTGTAGCGCCACTTTACGATGTTTCTTTTAAGGTTGGTTCCACAATCTGACCCCACAGTCTCTACAACACCAGATTTGTTAATTCTTTTTATCTCAAATTCAAAGTTAAAAGATTTATTTTTTATTAATAATTGAGGGTGTAATTTAGCAACTTTTCGTTAGGGAAATATCGAAATTTTACTGATATTCGTTTAGTGCAGTGGAAAGCAAGAAATTTTCACTGCACCATTCGTTTCGCACGCCAAGCACAGTAAAATGTACCGACTCACTCCTTTCATGTTAATGCCACTACTTGATGGAGGCATCTGTGAGCCGCCGTCTGTTAAATCTGCTTAGAGATTGTTTCAGTGCCTGCTATAGGAAAAACAAGTAACACCCGAAACTCGTTCTTGTTGTCGTCTTGTCGTCTACATTGAATAGCATGCAAATTTCATGTCTCATTCAGCGGCTCACGTAACTTGATTAGAGCAAACAGGAACTGAATGAGTATTCCATTGTTTAAACCTCATATTTCACGGAGGTCTGAGCTGAAGGTATAATCTTCAGACTCATACTGAATACGTTCAGGTAAAGACACATGAGATACTGCGCATGTCAGTTTGCGATAGAAACGAAGACTTTATCGTCACTGGATGTCCATCATAAACATCAGCCAGCCTTAGCTTAATGAACTTCGAATTCGTGAAGCCGGACCTTGTGGGCTAACACCCGCTGGGCTTATCGAATTTCTAACGACACAATACCTACCGGTCCATCGTTGCCGATCTTCCGGCTGACACGATGCTGGGACGAGTAATGTGAACGTCGCTTGGGAAGTTACGCACTGCGCAGATTGATAGTTGTCAAATAATAATAATCTCCTCGGGTGCCTTCGAAAGGCGTTTGTTCGGCCCTCTCCTATGTAATACGGGAGCCAGGAAGCGGGACCTTATTTCCGAAGTCCTGGTCAGCGTCTTCTCCCATTCGACACCGCCTGCGGTGTTTCCCGCGCTGGTTGATCGCTGCTTTAGCGATAAGCTTCCCGTCGAGCCCGCTGTAAGAACAATGGCTGGTCGACACAAAGGAATGGAAGAAGTCCTATTAAACGTACTTACAGACATTTCTGTCGTAACAAAGCGATGACTGTGATCATTTTCTCTCTTTTTCTGTCGCTCTCTAACACACAAAAGCACATTTACAATATGCGCTTTGTGAGCTGCATGGTATTAAACCTTATTATCTCTGTGCAGTCCTTCATGGTCTTGTAATGCAAAGCGTGTTCCCTGCGATGAGCCTTAGAGCAAGCGGGATCACTCTCACTTGCTATGAGCAAGTAAGTCACACTTTTATTGGCTTTTTCAAATGTGGAACACGTGTGGAAGACGGTGGTCTAGGGGTTATGGCGCTCGACTGCTGACCCCCAGGTCGCGTGATCGAATCCCGACCGTGGCGGCTGTATTTTTGATGGCGGCGAAAATGCTTGAGGCCCGTGTAGGTGCTCGTTTAGATACACGTTAAAGAACCCCAGGTGGTCGAAATTTCCGGAGCCCTCCACTAAGGCGTCTCTCATAATATTATCGTGGTTTTGGGACGTTAAACCCCAGTTATTAGTAAATGTAGAGGTGGCTTGTTGCACGGAGAGAATTTTATAGTCGCGTGAAAGCTTCGTTCTTCCAAAATGTGCACTTGATAATAATGTCTCTTAGCCACCAGGATTACAACACTGAGTTAGAAAATGGCTAACATAGTTGCTAGGTGTTATCAGACGAGGGTCAAAGCGGTAACTATTTGAGCAAATGCTTTCGAACCGTAAGGCGGTGAATGAATCACACAAAAAGTCCAGCTTCTAAGTTACATGCTTTCACGCTCGCCACGGCACTCGCATGCTTTGGCATACTTACAAGAAAACAGATACACTGTTCTATCCTCATTCTAATGTGTGTACATATTATGCGTGTGCCTGCTGGTAACTAGGACTGATGCAATACACTTCATGATCGAACTACTCTCAGAAGACGATATAAATACAAGGAAACGAGATCAGCTCCCTCGTAACCATCAGTTAGAAGTCACCTATCGCCCCTCTGGGGTCGCACATCTTTTCGCTTTGTATCCTCACCTCATTCTCATATGCCGGAGGGATAGGAAAACATCACGAGGCTTCTTCTCAAGGAGTTTGTAAGACACTCTGTCGGATAGCTTGCACGCAATGGATGGGGCGGATCTTCCGTTCCTTTCCGGCAGACTCTTTCTCTCCCTCACGCGAAGCCCACAGTGCCGCTTCCAGATCTCCCCTCTTTCTCTCTCTCCATCATTCAATGCCTTCTCTCCTGTAACCCTTTCTCACTTCCTCTCACTTCTTTCACCGCAGCCATTCCCCAAGAGACCGTCGCCTAGCATCCTCACATATCCGAGTGTGCATGACCTGCCAGGAACCGAACAGTCAAAACGATGATCATTCGGTCCCTTTGTATTCTTTTTTTGTTTTGCGCACTATGGCGGCCTATTGGCTCTTGCCCTGTTTGATACGACGCACACAATGTTACTTCCGGCAGCACCTTCTTGCTCTCGGCCGATAATTAATCGTTTCCTCTTATGCAACCCTTTCTCATTCACCCCCTTACTTCTTGCTCGCAGTCATTCCCCAGCAGACTATCGCCTAGACTCTTGTCCCATTCGAATGTTGGTGGTCTGACAGGAACGGGAAGAGGAAAAACGATTACCATTGAGTGCCTCTGCGCTCTTTCATGTTCTTCGCAGTGTGTCGGCCTGTTGCCTCACCGCACTGCCGGAAATAAGAACAAGAAGAAGGAAGAACAGTAAAGCGAGGAAAGGCAGGGATGTTAACTAGTCCAGAAAAACTGGTATCATACCCTACGCTAGGGAATGGGGATAAGAGAGTTGCTGGAAATAAAAATAAATTGATATAAGAAACGGAAGAGGAGACGGAATAATCATTTCTGATGAATCTCTTCTGGTTTCTTTTGTCACTGCTTTTCTATGAAGCTCGCTGAGAAAGGGCGTTTATTCGCAGGCCTTGCTTAGAGTCGACTTGAGTTAGGAGTGTCGTGATAACTAACTTGAACTAGTACCACTTCATGAATGCCAGGTCTTCAGCTGCTTTTTGTACGATACTTGTGTGGTTAGAGCAGCGAGAAATCATTCATAATAATGCGTCTGCCACAATAAATGGCCAGCGCACTCTGCCAAAACTCTGCCGGATATTAACGAATGCGCTTAATGTGACAGGCTGGTACTATCATCCGGAATATTGTGCGTTTCTGCGCTGATAGAAATTTCCTGTCTCTAGTTATAATTATCACAAGACTATTTCACAAAGACCCATTGCGATTGTAGTTACATGTACATTACCTTTTCAAGCACAGTATGTTCATGCACTTTAACCTTTTTATGCATGAGCCATGCCCCACAAGAGGCATGTGTTATGTTGCATTCACAGTGGCATTTTGTTGGCGTATAACATTCAACGTTGGGCTTGCTACCTAGCACATTCCGAGCGAGAACAACCGAGGCCCTTACCAGAAATGTGTTCGTTAGATAAGTCACCATTTCTATGAGCATAAAAAATTAAAGAGCCTTGGTCTATCGAGAAAATGGAGATACGCGAAGCATCGCGTGTGCATGCCTGACGTGCTACTTTTATTTCTTTCTTTACTTCGTTCTATCAGATTGCGCAATGGTCCATCTTAACCCTTTTCTACCTCTATGCTGGGATTTGGACCTTCATCCATGTCCTTAGCAGCGCAACACTTGAGTTGCTACAGGAAACAACGACGGTGATGTGGGCATATCAAGGCAACAATCAAATGTGACAACGCGAAAAGACAAGTCACCTCGGTAAGAGATCAAATTGTCATATTAGAAACGGCTGATTGACGACAAGCGCACAATCGAGAGAGCTTCAATTATTGAACAACGGGGCATACAAATACGTGCGTAACTAGCGCACCTTCGAGGGCCACATTTTTGTATGCTCGCCGGCACCGCGTTTTCGCGTGCGACGAATTATAAAAGCTTCCTAAATGCACTTTTCTTTTCACACATATTTCTCGACGTAACACTTGACCTCCGTGCGGCCGAGTGCGCTTGCTTTGTTAACCGTGCCCTTTCTCGAAGACTGCACGTAATGTATTGTTGATGGGGGTCCCTGAGCAAGAGAGGAAGCGGAGAGTGGCCTTTCTTCTCTCGAGGCCGGTGGTCTGGTTCGAAATTCGGAACAAAAGACATGCGAGGCAAAGCAAGAACCGGGTAGCGATCCCCCTTCGTTGTCCATCGCGTTCCCACTGCCTCGTCTTTTGACACGAGAATGTCCGATAACGATCGGCTTCCATCTGGATGAGGACACCCTTTTGTTTGTGGTCCTTCTAATGGACAGCGCGGTGTTGTAGTACGCGGATACATTCCTTTTTTTTTTATTCCCTCGCACTCTTCGCGAGACAAACGTGCTAGCTCGTTTGGAAAAGAACCGTTAAAAAAAAGCAAAGGCATTGGTGATTGTGCGTCGAGGGGTATCGGGAAAATCCCTTGCAGTCCTACAAGGAAAGGAAAGCTGTTCCCCGAAAAAGGAAGCAGTCGTTGCTTCGTGTACTTTCTTCCATGGAAGAGTACGAAGTGTGGCGCGGGCGGATGCTCCGTGCCAAGCGTGGACAAGCATTGGTTTCGCAATCATTCCGGTATAAGATTGCGAGTACTCGGTTCTTAAGAGAAACCTTTCTCACAACAACTGAGACTGACACCTATATCTGATACCGCTTTCGGGATGCCACAACCTTTTTCCAGGAGCAGCTTTTTCAATGTTTCTGGTGCCGTTAGCGACCCTGAAAAGAGGTTTAGGTTATCACGAAGGAGATGGAAAAAGGAGATCGACTGATAACGTAGTTCAAACACTGTTAACCCTTGGCAAAGGGGCTACTAAGACGAGAGTTTTAGAATGGTGTTCAAGTGCCTTGAGACGCTTAAGAAACGTACCTCGTGGGGTGCAAGATCTTCAAACGTCCATCCGATCTGGCGTGCGTCCGTTTTGAGAATGCAGTAATCTCTTTTCCCACAATCCTCAAGCTTCAAATTTTTATAAGACTTATTTAGTTAGTTGGGTAGTTGTGTGTTTTCGTGTTCCAGACAGACAAAAACATACGGTCACTCCCGCCTGTTCTAATACCCTTTGAGGACACATTACTGTTTTAGCAAAGCATATTCGACTACTCCTGAATTCACTGGTAGCCGCTGATGGTAAGCTATGTTCCGAATTCGAAGCGAGGTCCTCCTCTTCCAACGACCCCTGTTGAACACTGTTAATCTCTTCAAGCCTGATGTCGCATTCTGAAATGTGATATCATTTCGGTTTAAGGATATGTCGTGGGGCAATACCCACGGATTGAAGCGCGAAAATTTAGGGATTAGTAATGCTCGCACATTCGTTTCCAGTGCATACAGTTACAGTCATATCGGCGTAATTTTGACTGAACACTTACATCAAAGCCAACGTTATCTTTAGCTACCAGATCTGCAGCAACATGCGGCGGTTATCACGAGCAATTGCTCCTAGCAGTCATATCAAAAACATGTAGCGAGTATGACCGCCATTTCTGCAACCGAGCACCTCAACATTTCAGCATCCAAGCAGAGCAACATGTCAAAGTCGTCATGCTTCTCTGAGAACCTACTTGGTGGTTTCTACTGCATGTCTATTTTCGTATTTTTTCAATGCCCATTTCTCGCGCAACGAGGCGTATCAACAAATCGAACACGAGTTTTGGCGTTCCTTCAAGCATAACGTCTTTGAGTGCCGCACTATGGCGTGTCACGGTTGCTTTATTTCCGAGAAAGCAACAGAAGCAGTTTCTTTTTTATTTTTATTTCTAAATGAGGTGCCTCGCACAGGCGGCAGAAAGCTGGACAATGGCATTTGTGCCCTTTGATGATCGAGGGGTCATGCTGCAAGCCTCTTCTTTACGAGTCGTTTTATGGCAGGCCCTTAACTTCACAAAAGAGCGGTCATAAGGAAAGCGCGTCTTCTATTCCCACGTCAGCGCCTCATCGCTATATACTCGTTCATTCGTGACACGAGACACAAATTTTTCGCGTAACAAAAAGTGCTGACTGCAAATCAAACAAGCACGTAGTGCGCTTTTACTACATCGCAAATGAGGCATCGATCAATGTGGAGCGAAAGCGGACCAAACATTTCCACGACAGCACACAACGGCAATCTCTAAGCATACGACGTCCAAAAAGAAAAAAAAAGTTGATGGTTCTTCCCGTTGCTCATGTCACTGACACATATGGGCTGGGATGCTTTCTTTATGGAGTTCACAGTTGTCAACGTACAGTACGTGTTACCGCTGACATCTCCTCCCTGATATGACGTGTCCAACCATAACCCGTGTTTGACGAGAACGACGCTAGGTGTGAGATATTGGTTATGGGTGTATAGCCGTGTTGTGAGCTGGGCTGATACTGCGACTGGAGTGGTAGTCATCGCTCACGTCTAGCTGGACAGCTTACTCAATCCCAGAGTTGACGTCCTCAACGCGCAGTAGTGTATGGATCTCAGAAGGCGTCTTTCCAGCAACTTTCGTCTCCTGACGGTTGTTAAAACCCACTGGTTCTTCTGCAACAGCCGGCACGTAGGGAAGGGGAGTGACAGACCAGAATTCCAGAAGTCTGCCACGAAAATAGAAAAGAATAGAGAGTCTACGCAGATGATCGTATCCAGTCTGGTATTCTGTGTTATAGAAGTTAGGTCTTTGCTGCAGACGGAATCGAGAACAAACTCATTCTAATTAGGCAAATTATTGCAAATAGCTAAAACACCACGCGTTGCTCGAAGGCCCAACAGCTTTGCTTTGTTTTCTAGCACCCTGTATCAGTCCTGTGAACGCTCTGTAATTGGTTGAATTGGTGGAGAACGCGTATGTCTTGCGCGCGTGCTGCAAACATCCTTTCTCTTTTGCCCATATTTTCATCAGTTAACCACTCAACAATTTTTTTTCGATTTCGCGTAGCATTTTTCCGGTCGACATATTGTTAAAGAGCGCTTTTTTCTCCTCTTTACATTATATATAAATATAGGTCCCGTAGTTAAATGTGAAGATGAGACCTCTGTCGCCTTTGACAAGTGAATGCTAGCGACAAAGACATGGACTGATTAGAAAACATATACTTACGTTCTTTTTCATTTTTATTGCTTTCTCTGTGTCTCGATAACACAGATTCTAGAATTCATCAGCGTAGGAAACGAAACAAGTGCATAATGGTTATCGCTGAAGATATAAAGACCGAAAGCGCGCGACTGTGTGAAAAATGTGTTTTCGGTGTCGTCGGCCTCTTGTGGTCGATTGGCGGTCCCAAGAAATCCCTATTTCTCTCTCGCGGCCGCTAGACACAAACGCCTTTTTCTCGTGGGCGTGGCACCTGAATGAATGTTGCCTCACCGCTGCCTTGATTTGGCTGCAGCGTCCTCGCTTCATGAATAATGCCTACCTGTCGACGCTGCCATCGGGGCCTCTGTCCTCTCCACACAACCCTTGAGCAAGACTTTGTTTTTATTCATCTTTTTTCACCTATATTTCTAGAATCCATTCACGCACCTAGATGGCCAGCTTGGCACTCATTATTGAGTGCCTCTGTCCCACAATAACCACGGTATCGTGTCGTAATCGATCGCTAATATCTCCGGGGATGACGCGGTGTATCCTTCGTGAGACAGCGGGCCGCTGATAAATTATGTAAATTGGATTACCTGTGTCATGTTTTCAATATACAAAGACTGCAAAGAACCACCCCAGTTTTTGTCCACCGTGGAGGAGAAAATGTGATGCTTAACTCTCAAAACATCTTGTTCGTAAACGATCCTTACTTGGTCACGATGTTGAGAATCGTGATTACTTGCATTTTCTTTTGCGAAACATTTTTCCGTGAAGGGCTTTTCCTGTGAACATGCGATCGGTATTTCGGTAACTTGCCGCGATTTAGCCATCTGTTAAGATGCCGGTGTAAAATAGTCGCATGGAAGAAAAGGAGGAGAATAGGGCTTTTGCCTTAGAGTTGTCTTAGGCGATTTTATAAGGGCCTTTGTGAATTTCGCCTTCTTTGGCCAACGTGGAAGAGCGAATGGTGACGACACCGAGAGTAAGCCTTAAGGTGCAGTCACGCTTGATCCTGGTGAAATATGTCTGTCCTGTCACATTTTCTTTAGTCACAGTTGAGAAAGGAGTGAATACAGGTGCAGTATTTTGCTGTTTCTAAACCTTGCAGTCAAATTTTCTCAATCTCGAATATGAGACACAGGTCTCTCGCATGCCCTTGAGAAAAGTGCTGCTGCTCGTTTCGTTAGGGCGATGGTAAGTGCGAAGCTAATCGTTAGTGCGAAGCTAATCGTAAAATGTCACTCCTACCCTTAGCGGGCGGACACTGCGTTACAGCCAACCAGTGCATACAAAAGCCAGAGTGTCGGGCATGTAGACGCAAAGTAATATCCTTGGAAGAAGAAAACAGCGCCGACACAGCAAGTAAAGCACCGATACATATAAAAAAGAGGAAAACGCCAGACTATCCGTCGAAAGTTTAGTAAATAACTTTATAGCATAGGAGCATCCAGGCTTTCCATGAACCTGCGTCATTAAAGATAAACCTTCGAACGCAAACAACAGCAAAAATGGTCATTTGATCTGCGTACGAAGCGAATAAACGATATCAAATGCGAAATTTGTCCCGCAGCTATCACACGCGAGGCGCACCTGATGGAAATATGATATCCGCCAGTCACACCGCCCAGCATGACGGCGACTTTTCAGCGGCGTGGTCGATTACGGGCGTGCTCGCTCCCCCCCCCCCAAAAAAAAAAAAAAAAATGTCCCGATGCACCACTTTCTGCACGCTCGTGGCGTCATCAAGCATCCGAGTCTGTCGATAAAGTTTGCGCACATAGACTCAAAACTCAGTTTAAGAAAGATAAAAAAAGTTGGAGGGATTCCGTATACCGGGTCGTTGAAGAGCAATGCTGTAACTTTTGGACGCGTGATGCGTGCTAGGCTGTCAGGGTACTTGAAGAATAAAACAAAATAGGACGCAATAACAGAAACATCACATGCAGATGCGCCCGCAGGCTCTCATGTATGTGTTATGAGTTCGTTTATTTAAAAAAAATTGTGTGTATTGAAGCGTCTCAAGAGAACGTATGTGGGAATAGGAGAGCGGCAAAAAGGCAGCGAAAAGTCTGTGTGCTCCATATTTCATCGACGTGGGTTGAAATTGGTAGCCCCGGGAAACTTGGAACATGGTAACCGAGAAAAAACATCGGCGTTGCCAGATAAGCAAACGAAACGAACGAAAAACATTCACAAGGTATGCCCTAGACTAATGTAGTTTCGCGTGAAATGAAATCAACATCGCGAAAACAAATGAATGTTCATCCGTCGAGTTTTGTAGCGCGTGGCTTCAGAGAAACTCATTATGAAACTTACTGGTGGATGTTTAATCAACATTCCTCAACGTTGCAGAATTCCGCGAAACTTATTTCTCCGAAATCGATAACAGTGCGAGTCGACGGGAGAAAGTGCATGATGGTAGATATGCAGCCGACATCAAAAGTATAGAGAACGCTAAATCTCTAAACTTTTGGCAGTTTACCGCTATGGTAGTTTATCACTATCCCTCAAAAGAAAAGTATATAACAGCTGCATCTTACAAGTGCTTACCTACGCAGGAGAAACGAGGAGGCTTATATAGATGGTTCAACTTAAATTGAAGACAATGCAGCGAGACACGGAATAGAAAATGATAGGTGTAACCTTAGGAGACAAGAAGAGAGCAGTGTGGGTCGGAGAAATAAACGGGTGTTGAGGACATCTTACTCCAAACTGAGAAGGAATGGATGTGGGTCGGTCTTGTAGCGCGAAGGCAAGATAACCGCTGGTCATTAAGAGAAACACTGTGGATTCCAAGAGAAGGCAAGCGCCCGAAGGAGACGCAGTAAGTTAGGTGGACAGATGAGATTAGGAAGTTTGCAAGCAGAACGTGGAAGCAGAAACCACAGGACCGGGTTGATTGGTGGAACATGAGAGAGGCCCTGCAGAGAGCGTAGTCACGCTGATGGCGAGGTCTGAGAAAAATTTAGAATTTCCGACTGTAGTGAGGAAGAGAAAGAAGAGCTTCCGCGTCTGTTGTTGCTGTGCACGCGATCTACCTTCGGCTTCTGCCGGTGCTATACCTCGACTGTTTAAGACGTCGCCGTCGCACAATAAATCGTCGTACGACATCTGGTGCCGTACGACATCTGGTGTCGTACGACATCGTCGTACGACATCGTACGACATCTGGTGCTACATGCTCGACAAATGTGTGATTGATTTCTGTTGAACTGAAAAGCACATGTTAGGGGGCTTTAGAACAGCTCGGAACAGTAAATGCAAGGCTGCCTACCGAAGTGGCGAGAATTTTCAGCTTTTTGTTGTCTCCCAAGTCGTGGTCCCTAAACTTTTCACGTCGACTGTATATGCTTGGGTCTACGGGATCGCCAGCACTTTTGTATAGCAATGGTGCTAACGACGAACACATACAAATTAATGAAAGAAAGTCCATACACAAAATGTGTCTTTCTGTGCGCCGTCCATCGTACTGCGTGCGCTGAAATAGCATTTAAGAAAAAATGACACATCGAGAAAATGAGTATCTAAGAATAAAAGGCATGCTTCCTTAATATCATGTTGCACGCGATTCAGTATTATAAGCGTCGGCATAAAGCGGAAACCCGAGGCCTGCACAGATTCCTAAATGCAGTCTTGCTAGTACAATGCGTCGTGGAATTTTGAAACATAGCTCTGTTCGTGGCTTTGTAATGCGTTACTTGTTGTTTCTTTTTAATACGCTATATTTCACACTTGACGTTACTTCTTTCGGGCTATTACGGCTTGCATTCTTAGTAACTCCGTTTAGAAACACGTGTGTGTTTGTTTGGTCAGTACTTTTTATATAAGTAAACATTTCTACCTTTTCACTTCCGAGACGCCTAGCAAATAATCCTGGCTTGCTTCACTGGCAACAAAGATGACATCGTAGCTTAAAACACAAATTTTTATGGCAGTAAACGAAACAGAACAGAACTTTCTTGAGGCTTTATCCTCATAGAAGAGTTGTACATTCAGACGAAGAAAGAAGCTCATTAACGACAGCAGCTTATTAAAGTACGCAATTACTGAAAGGCTGCAACCATAATCTTCTGATTCCTTTGAATGAACTTTAACGAACAGAGCACAAAAAAATAAACATATGGCGATTCGCAAATACTTCGGCTAATGCAAAATGTTCGTGCTGTGTCATGTTCCTGCAGCTGTAGGAAGGCATGAAAGAAAGTAAAAAACCAAACAGGAAGTGAAAAGGGACAGAAATGAGGAAACAATCAAAATGAAAAGGAGAGGAATAAACATATAGATAGATAGATAGATAGATAGATAGATAGATAGATAGATAGATAGATAGATAGATAGATAGATAGATAGATAGATAGATAGATAGATAGATAGATAGATAGATAGATAGATAGATAGATAGACAGACAGACAGACAGACAGAAGACAGACAGACAGACAGACAGAAGAAGACAGACAGACAGACAGACAGACAGACAGACAGACAGACAGATAGATAGATAGATAGATAGATAGATAGATAGATAGATAGATAGATAGATAGATAGATAGATAGATAGATAGATAGATAGATAGATAGATAGATAGATAGATAGATAGATAGATAGATAGATAGATAGATAGATAGATAGATAGATAGATAGTGTGAGATATAAAAGGCTCGTTTGTGAAGCCTCGACAGTGTGTGACCATGGCGCAGTGGATAGCGTGCCCGGCATCTGCTGTCATGAACCACGAGGTCTTGGGCTCGACGCAAGTTAGTGGAACTTTTTTCTTCGAGTGTTTCTTTGCCATCTCATACTGTGCATTTTTTCGGCGTTATTTCTGTGACGGAAATACATCACTGAAATCTTGGTGGACCTCGGCGTAAAACACTTTCTTGTTAAAAGAAACGTACAATTTGCGCCGCGACCAGGCACGTGCACAATTACTTTAAGCTGATGACCTCGCACTAAAATCTATGGTGACACGCTGCCCACAGAGGCTCCGCAACTGCTGGACGTGACCGCTGCGCTCTTCGTCGTAGTCGCCTTGGTCATTCCGAATTCTGTTTTGGCTATGTTGGCCTGCATTGCCTGTACCCCGGGTTCCGGAACCACTGGGGTCTGTGACTCCCACGTTCACTCCAAGCTTTTATGGAGATGGCCAGCCCATCCACTTTGCTTTCTCTATACCATCTGCAGCTCTTAGCTCTCGTTACTTTAAGACTTATTTTTGTTCGTTCATCGCTGGGACGTCCTTATAAATCTCTAGAGGCGCATTTCAAACGAGCCCCCAACATCGCCACCATGCAGAAGTCTGTCTGGGTTCTTAACGCAAGACGGTGCGGAAGTTGCGTGCATTTAGCTAAGGATCCCTTGACACTGGCATTGCGTAAGTAAGCTCCGATTGGCCTCGTTGATTACACGTGAATAAATGTCGAGGTAGGGAGTCGAAAATATAACAACGGGTCAAGTTAATTTTCTGAGAGAGGTAACTAAAGGTTTTCTTTTTGTTCTCATTCCGTGACAACTTTCTGAATTTTATCAACATATAGTTGAGCAAGTGGGCATGCACCAATTCTACAATAAAGTTGGGCTTGCAAAATACGAACCCCTATTGAAAGAAAAACCGACCATACGGACCTCATTCTGGGATGAGTCTCAACTGGTAAATCACTGCGCTACACATGAGAATTTGCGCGGTAACAGCGTGCGACAGCAGTGAACGACTGCGATAATGTTGTCCTTTTCCACCGCTCTACTCCGTTACCTGTCAACCTCTTCCTCTCAACCTCTTTCTTTTTTCTCTGTCCACCATCTGTTCCTCTGTCTATAAATGAATCATTTTCTTCAAATAGATGAAGATGGGGTGGCTGCGTTTGTGAGGGTTAGATTGCTGCATTCATAAAGTCATTATGTACTTTAAAAGAACGTGTTACTGGGCTTGTTTGTTCTTAATGCTAAACTGCCGAGCACAAAATTCGGTTGGGAGCATGAAGAATAGGTCTTGTCTTGTGCTGTTTCATTCTTCTTTGTCCCGTACCGAATTTTCCGCTGCGCAGTTTAGCATTATAATCATGTATTGTTCCGATAACATAAGCGATAGATAATAGACGAAAGGAGATCGACATATCTGTGATGATGATGACGATTATGAATATGTAGCGATGTCTCTAGTGCGAGTGTATTTGCATAGCACGAGCTAGTGATCTTGATACTTTAAAATTTATGGGGATGCAGCACGAAAAATTCGTGAACACAATAGCTTGAAAAACATTCCAGGGTACCGACCGACAGCTGTTATGTTACTGAGAATTCAGTTTACATTATGCATAAAATATTTTGCAGGAAATGAATGGATAAACAAAGCAAGTTATAGGGTGCGGTTAATCTGTAACGTTTGGCTATAGAAAAAATTACGCATGTAATTGGAACTTCCATTATTGGCTAAAGTATAAATGCGCCCTAACTCCGTCGTGCTGCGTTTCAGCAACCACTCCACGGCACGAAATTGCTAATACTTGAGTCCATGGTCTTTCTAGGTCGCTTTGCTGCGTCTGCGCCTGCCTGATATATGGCCAGGCCTTCCACCTAAGAAAGTGTCGTAGTCGTTCAGGTGAAAAAGGAAGAAACAAACGAAAGAAAAAAAGATGTAGCGCCGTGTACGATAGCTCCTATATTCTGAACGAAACTGTGCGAGTAACAATTTCGTGAACTTCTATGCAAAACAAGCGACCTAACAGCCGAAGAAGAAGAAGATTTCACTGATATAACATAAAGTGCGAGTCCGTACTTCTTTTCTTGCCAGAGCAGTAGGTATCTTTGCGGCGGTGCCCAACTCAGACGGAGTTCGTAGACTAGACACTTTGTGGCTAAGCTCCAATTCGCGAACAGGCGTCTGCCGGCACGTGAGCTCTCACACATCTCCTTCCTTCCTGTGTGTTCATTGTTTCGCGCAAGCGGTGCCGCTTTAGGATGTTTCTTCTATTCAACGGTTGGTGCTACCTTCTGAATTCGCAGTCTCTACAACTACACATTTTTACTTCTTTTCATCAATCTTAAAATAAATTTTACAATTTTAAGCTTAAATTCACTCTTAACATATCGCTTGTTTTAAACTTATTTGATGGTGTATTTAGTAACTTTATTAATATTCATTGTGCTTTCCCTTATGAGAATATATGGCTTTTGCGGGCATTTTTGTAATCCAGTGAACAGCAAGATATTTGTACTGCTCTCTTGGTTTCTAACGCTACATACAGTAAGAGGCACCGATTTATTCCTTATACTATGAGGCGACTGCTTGACAAAGGCATCTGTCAGCTGTCTGCAAATAAATATGTTCAGTGGCCGCTTTAGTGACAACACAGTCGACTGGAAAGGTAAATTTAGTACATTTGTCGCCTACAGAGAAAAACCAGCAATTTTCGTGCCTCAATCAGAGATGCATGTAACTTGGTTGAGTAGTCCGGAACGGAATGAATATTCTAGTGTTTAACCATCTCATGATTCACGGAGCTCTGGTCTGAAGGTATTTGCTTCGGCCTTACAGTGAACTCATTCAGAGCAGGGCACATGAGATAGTGCGCACGTCTATTTGCGATAGAAATGAAGGCTCAATTGTCACTAGATGTCCATCATAAACATCAGACAGCCTTAGCCTAATGAACTTCCATCCCGTGAAGCCGGACCTTGTGGGCTAACGCCCGCTGGGCTTATTGAATTTCTAACGACACAATACCTACCGGTCCATCGTTCCTCATCTTCCGGGTGGCAGGACGCTACGACGAGTAGTGCGAACGTCGCTTGAGGAAATTACACGCTGCACGGATCGATACTTTTGAAATGACAATAATTTGCTCGGGTGCCTTCGAAAGGCACTCGTTCGGCCCTCTACTATGTAATACGGGCGCCAGGAAGCGAGACCTCATTTCCGAAGTGCCGGTCACCGTCTTCTCTCATTCGACACCGCCTCCGGGGCTTCCGGCGCTGATTGATTGGGGCTTTAACGCTAAGCTTCCCGTCAACCCTGCTGTAAGACAATGGCTGGTCGACACAAAAGGATAGAAGAAGCCCTATTAAACGGACTTATAGACAGTCCTGTCGTTAGCATGCTGTGATTATTGTAACAGCCGTCTCTCCATTCCATTCTAGTCTCTCTCTTTCTCTATCTCTCAAACGCGCGCGCGCGCGCGCGCGCACACACACACACACACACACACACACACACACACACACACACACACACACACACACACCACACACACACACACACACACACACACACACACGTGCAATATGTGCTCTGTGATCTCCGTGATATTAGGCTTCTTTTATATTTGCAGTCCTTCGTGCCTTTCAATGCATAGCGTGTCCTTAAAGCCCCCTACGATGAACTTTACACCCAGCGTCAGCACTCTCAATTCATTCTTACGGTCGGCTAAATGGGCCCCAGCCTTAATGGCTTCCGCAAATGCGGACACGGTTTGTTGCACAGGGAATCTTTTATTTTGTTCATTTTAAACATTCGTTCTTCAAAAATGTGTGCTTGATTATAAGATCTCCCTGCGACCTGAATCACTGCGCTGAACAGCACGACGACTGATATGATATCTCGATGCGACAAAACTAGAACTAATATGGGAAATAATTGAGTAAATTGTTTCGAAGCGCCAGGCGCTGATAGAAACACACAAAGAAGTCTAGCTTCAAATGTACATGCTTGCACGCACACGAAGACGCCCACACACGTGTATATAAACATAAAAGAGAGATGCACTGTGCTATGCTCCTTCTAATGTGTGTATATGTTCATGTGCCTGCTCGTGAATAAGGCTAATGCAATACCTTTCGTGCTCGCGCTACCGTAATAAACCGCTTGTCCTCGCTTGTCCAAACGCAGGGAGAGTAAATTAGCATCCTCATAACCATAAGTTCTACGTCACACATCGCCTTCGTGTGGTCGCAAACCCTGTCGCTTCTTATCGTCAACTCATCGTCATCAGACGTAGCAAGAAAGCATCAGGAGGCTTCTTGTCCAGGACCGAGGAAGGCACTCTGTCGTACAGCTTGTGCGCAATCGATGGGGCAGATGCTTCCCTTCATTTCCGGCTGACTCGTCTTCTCCCTCATGCGAAACATACAGTGCCGCCTTCCGGCTATCCCCTATTTCTCTCTCCCTCATGCAATGCTTGCTCTACAATAACACCCTCCCTACAGTAACACCCTCCCTTCCTCCTCACTTATTTCATTGCAGTCATTCCCCACGAGACCGTCGCCTAGCATCCTCACCCATCCGAATGTGGGTGGCCTGTTGAAAACCTAATTAGAAAAACGATTAGTACTATTCGCTCCATTTGAGCTCTTCATTGTGTATGTGCACTCTGACGGCCTGTTGGCTCTCAGTAGTGACTGTTGCCCTGCTTGATACGATGTATACAATGTTGCATCCAGCTGTGCCCTCCCGCTGTCGGCCCATAATTCACCGTTTCCTCTATTGCAACCCTTTCTCATATACCCACTCACTTCATTGCTCTCGGTCATTCCCAAGCAGACTATCTCCTAGCGGCTTCTCCCATTCGAATGTTGGTGATCTGGCAGGAACAGGAATAGGAAAAACGATTACCATTCAGAGCCTCGGCGGCGCTCTATCATGTCTTTTGCCTCGCCGCACTGCCGGCAACATATATATATATATATATATATATATATATATATATATATATATATATATATATATATATATATATATATATATATATATATCCGTGTGTGTGTGTGTGCGTGCGTGCGTGCGTGCGTGCGTGCGCACGCGAAACTGAACAGGAAATGGAGTAATAATCGAGTCTTGTGAACCCGTTCTCCTTTCTTTTCTTACTGATTTTCAAGTTGCTCTCTGAAGGGGGCGCTTTTTCGAAGGCCTTGCTTGCAGTCTACTTGCGTTTATCAGGAGTAGCGTGATAGCGCTCTCGCACTAGTGCGACTTCACCACGCTACACCACTACGCTACACTTCACCAGCAAAATATCAATCAGCAAAAATGCGTATGCCAGAGTTACTTGCCACCGCGTTCTCTGCCGAAAATGTGCAGTGTATGAACGAAATCACGTGATGTTTTTGGTACTAATATCATCCGATTTAATTTGCGTATATGCACCTGGAAAAACTTCTAGGGCTATAATTCTCGCCCAGAACATTTTACCATGACACATTACTATAGTAATTATACTTAATGAACGTTTTCATGCCATAATTCTCGCCCAGAACATTTTACCATGACACATTACGATAGTAATTATACTTAATGAACGTTTTCATTCATAGTGTTTTCCTACCCGTTAGCCCCGCCGTATGACCGTGTTTCGTCACTCCACATGCATGAATATTGGGGCCGGAGGGCGTCTGCACTTTGGATTTCCTTGCGGAACAGATTAGTTCTCCACTGAGAGCAAAGCTAGGCTAGCGATCGGGAAGGCGATACGAACACGGTCCGATTATGCTATCGCGTTCTACTCTTGGAAGCTCAAGCACACTCCAAGTTTTATTTATCTTTTTTCTTCATTTCTTTGTTCCCTTTTCTTTCTTGTCTCTATTTTTTGTCGGCGGGCAACACTCAACGCTGGGCTTGCGATTTTAACGCATTTCCTACGACAACCACTGAGTCTCTCACCAGCGCTCGTGAGATAAGTCACCATCTCGATCAGTGCAGAAGCACTTTTTGCATATATTTCCCGACGCAATTGCTGACCTCCGATCTCCCTAGTGTGCTTGTTTCGTTAAGTTATTCTTTCCGCCGCGGCGGCTGCTTTTCGATGGAGGCGAAAATGTTGAGGCCCGTATACTTGATTTAGGTGCACGTTAAAGAACCCCAGGTGGTCGAAATTTCCGGAGCCCTCCACTACGGCGTCTCTCATAATCAAATCGTGGTTTTGGGACGTTAAACCCCACATATTATTATAAGTAATTCTTTCCGGACGCTACGCGTAATGGACTGTTGATGGGGGTCCGCAAGCAAGGATGGAAGCGGAGAGGATTCTTCGTTCTCTTGAGGCGGCGGTCTGGTTCGAAATAGCAGAAGAAAGACGTGCAAGGCTAGGCAAGAGCCGGCTAGAGATTCCCCTGTGGCCTCCGTCGCCTTCACACTGCCTCCTCTTTGGACTCAAGAATAGCCGATAACGATCGGCCTCCGTCTTGATGGGGACAGCCTTTTGTTCAACGTCCTTCTAATGAATGGCGTAGCGTCTTTCGCGGTCACAAGTTTCTTGTTCCTTCACTCTTACCAGAAGGCAAGCGTGGGAGCTCCCTCAGAAGTATCCAATGAAAAAGAATGGAAATATATTGCCCATTGTACATCAAGGAATATCGGGGAATCCTTCGCAATCCGACAACAAAAGGAAAGCTGTTCCTCGAGAAAGGAAACATTTGTTGCTGCGTCTAGTTTCTTCCGTAGAAAAGCGCGAAGTTTAGCGCAGGCGAATGCCCCGTGCCAAGCGTGCATAAGCATTGATTTTGCAATCGCGTCGGTATAAGATGGCACGGGCTCGGTTGTTCTTAAAAGGAACCTCTCTTAAAATAACTGGGACTGACACTTCTGTCCAACATCACTTTCGAGATGCCGCAACATTTTTGTAGGAGTAGCTTTTGTCAACGTGTTTGGTGCTGTTAACGGTCCGCAAAAGAGATCTGAGATATCACAATGGGTGTCAGAAAGAGATCGGCTGATAATGCAGTTCAAGTACCTTTAACCGTTGGCAAAAGAAGTTTACTAAAGGAGATCGTTTTAGAACGGTGTTTAAGCGCCTTGAAACGTTGAGGAAACATGTCTGGTGACGTGTAAGAAACGTCTTCAAACGTCCATTCAGACACGGCGTGCGTCCGTTTTGAACACGCAGCGATATCTTGGCTCACAGCCCTCAATCTTCATGTTTTGGTTTGTGTTGTCTAGTTGATTGTACAGTTGGCTCGCTTGACGTTCCACGAACAGAACAGAGACTGTCGCTCCCGACATTTCTAACAACCTACCTGAACGCAACCACATCAACGAAGTATTATTCTAATACTCGTGAACGCTCTGGTCGTCGCAGAAGGCGAGCTATGTTATCAGCTGGGAGCGAACTCCTGCCCGTCCAACATCCCTGTTAAACACTGTTCGTCTTTTCAAAGTTCCATCGGGTTGTCAAAGGCTATGTGATTTCGGTTTAAGAATGTGTAGTCGCACACCAGAGCCATAGTTTTACCAACAGCCCTCTCAGCATCAGAGCCGAGCAGCATGTTAAGGCTGCTACACGTGAGCCCCGTATGCTCCCCCTAGAATCTGATTTATGCTGACTACTAGATGTCTATGTTCGTTTTCTTGTCATGCACATTTCTCGAAAAACGAGGCCCATCAACAAATCGACCTCAAGACTTGGCAGGAACGCTTCAAGCATGACGTCTTTCTTTGCCGACCTAGAACACGACACGGTTGCTTTAATTCCGCGAAAGCAACCCACATGTTTTCGTTTTCTTTTTCATTTCTACTTGTTGAGAGGCCCCTGGCGCAGGCGGATGAAAGCTGGTCAATGGCCTTTGTGTCCTCTGAAGAGGGGGCGTTCCGCAGGCTTCTTTACGAGTCGTTTTAGGGCAAGCCCGCGAGGTCACAAAAGGGCGGTCATAAGAAGAACGCGTCTTCTGTTGGCAACATCAGCGCATCATCGCCATATACTCGTTCATTCGTGAAGCGAAACACGAAATTTTCACGAGACAACAAACGTGCTCACGGCAAATGAAACAAGCACGCAGTGTGCTTTCACCCATTGCGAAGAAGGCATCTGTCAATGTGGAGGCAAAGCGGACCAAACGATCCCAGGTCAACAGACAGCGACAGACTCTGAGCAGACGGCGTCAGACAAAAAAATCGATGGTTCTTTCGTTACTCCTACCTGACGGGAACATAAGGGCTGGGATGCTTTCTTTATTGAGTTCGCAGTTGTCAACGTACAGTGTGTGTTTCCGCTCACTTCTCCTCTCAGATATGACGTGTTTAACCATAACCTGTGTTTTACGAGAATGGCGCTAGGCGAGAGATATTGGTTATGGGTGTGTAGCCGTGTAGCTGGGCTGGAACTGCAGCTGGCGAGGCAATCATCGCTCACGTCTAGCTGGACAGCTTACTGAATCACAGAGCTGACGTCCTAAGCGCGCAGCAATGTATGGTTCCCAGTAACTGCCTTTCCAACCAGGTTCGAATTCAGACAGTAGTTGTTACCCATTGCGATGGTTCTGCAGCAACGACCAGCAGGTAAGGAATAGGGCTGATAGACGTGCGAAAGGAATACAACAGTTCTGACGAAAAAACATGATAGAGAGGTATCCAGTTTAGTTTTCTGTGCTATAGAGGTCTTAAAGTTATGTCTTCGCTGTAGAGGGAATCCAATCCAGAGACACGCTAGTAAGGCAAAATATGGGCAATAGCTGAAAGAGAACACGTTGCACGAAGACCCAACAGCCTGCTTTATTTCTTAGCACGCAACCAGTCTACGTCTACGTGAACGCTCTGTAATAGACTGAATTGGTGGAAAACGCTTAGTTTGGAGTGCGTGCTCCAGACATTCTCTATCGTCTTGCCCCATTTTAATCAGTAAACCAATCAATAATTTTATTTCTCATTTTGCAAAGTAGTTTGTAGGTCGACTTAATGTAGCGAAGCGCTGCTTCTCCTCGTAACACTATTTAGAAAGAGCCCCACAGTGTTGAAAGTCACAGTTTCGACACGAAGGCGATGCAATCAATGCGATTGCAACAAGTTGAAATTTTACACGAAGTTACATTAACAACTAATTTTTTTAGCATCCGATCTAGCATAACTAAGCAAAACACTGGCGGGGTCGCTGCAGCGAGTGAAACAACCTTGAACTTGTCAATCGCTTTAACATAAACTATGTTGAGAACGCAGCAGGTACAAGTCCATGGACACTCTGCTCAGCCTTGTCAAGAAGATGCGGCGCGGCGACCGCGCCCGGCCGCTCAAAGTACTCAGCTCCTCCCAGAGCCACAGGCCGCCTCCTCCTCCAGTACCCCCCATCAGCCTTTAGTGCGATGGAAAATGTTCGGCGCGTTCGGCTCTCCACTGAGCTGCCATCGTCGGCTACCCTTGGCCTCTTTCACTCGCACGTGGAACCTACGTCACCCGGGGTAGGTTATCGCCCCTGGACGTTATACGGAAGCTCGCGGCGACGCCGACGGCAACGGCGAAAATGGGCCTGGAGCGCACATGTTATTGATATAGCAACAATACGAGATTGAGGACTCTGTAACCCCCACTCCCCGCCCCACCCGAGCTTTTCCAGGTGCATTCTATGTCATTGCCCATCGTACCAGATTCAACGACGTGTTCTAAGAGACAAGCTCCGTCACCTTGATGCAATACCACTGTCAGAAAATAAGATGATGGGTCCTTTATCCACGGTTTCATGCGTGCACGAGGCTACGAAAGCCCTGTTGTGCTACTTGAAGACGACCGGACTTCACGAGCGTCTGTGAACTGCTAGCGCGAGTTCATGTTGCGTGCTCCCACACTAACTCTTTATCTCTCCTTTTTCTTGGTCTTGTTCTTTCTTCTCTATCTTATCTATTATTCCCACTTTCCATGTGCATGATATTGTTACGTGAGTGACAGTCGCTTTTACAAGTCGCTATTCACAAGATATATTTTCAAGAACGGCTGCAGCGCTGAGCAATCCGGCTCCGAGCTCGAGCAGCTAACGACCTTCGTCCTCTTCGTCGGGCGCACACGCGCGTCGACAATATGGATTCCGGCAGCCTACATGTAGCATAACCCCCGGCGCAAAGGCGCCGTCTCGGCGCATCTAGGCGTCAACGTCATTGGGCGAGTGGTACTGCTTCAGGCGTGCGACGTGTACGATGTCGCTGGCATGCGGGGTGGATGAAGACGACGAGTCAGCAGGAGCGATTTCATAGGTGACGGGAGTCACCGCACGAAGCACTCGGTATGGCCCTGTGTACCGAGAGAGCAGTTTGTCGGACAAGCCAACGTGCCGGGTCGGAGACCACAGCAGAACCAAAGAACCGGGCGAAAAGTGTACGTCGCGGTGTCGTTGATCATACCGACGGCGTTGGTTCTCTTGGGAGGTCAGAAGGCGAGTACGAGCGGCTTCGCGTGCATGAGCGGCCCGGCTGATAGCGTCCAGGGCGTATTCAGTGGTCGGAGCTGCTGGCAACGGAATGACTGTATCAAGGGGCAATGTGGGTTCGCGGCCGAACAGCAGGAAAAATGGGGAGTAACCAGCCGTGTCATGGCGCGAGGAATTGTAGGCAAATGTCACGTACGGTAGAGCAAGGTCCCAGTCGGAGTGGTCTGAGGAAACATACTTTGAAAGCATGTCGGTTAGGGTTCGGTTCAGACGCTCCGTGAGGCCATTCGTTTGCGGATGGTACGACGTAGTGAGCTTATGCCGCGTTTCACATGAACGCAGGATGTCCGCTATGACTCTCGATAGAAATGTGCGGCCACGGTCCGTGAGCAGCTGGCGTGGAGCACCGTGTTGCAAGATCACGTCGCGCAGAAGAAAATCGGCGACATCTGTGGCGCAGCTTGTTGGAAGAGCTCGTGTGATGGCGTAGCGTGTGGCGTAGTCTGTGGCCACAGCTATCCACCTGTTGCCAGCAGAAGACAGGGGAAAAGGGCCGAGTAGGTCCAAGCCGACGCGAAAGAAGGGTTCGGACGAAATGTCGAGGGGTTGAAGGCACCCAGCCGGAAGCGTCGATGGTGTTTTGCGGCGTTGACATTTCTCACACGCCGCGACGTATCGTCTGACGGAGCGTGCGAGACCTGGCCAATAGAAGCGACGGCGGATTCGGTCGTATGTGCGGGACACACCAAGGTGACCGGCAGTTGGAACGTCGTGAAGTTCGTGGAGTACAGCGGAGCGGAGGTGTTTGGGTACAACAAGCAGCAGGGATGGT
Organism: Rhipicephalus sanguineus; assembly: GCF_013339695.2. Classification (NCBI taxonomy): domain Eukaryota; kingdom Metazoa; phylum Arthropoda; class Arachnida; order Ixodida; family Ixodidae; genus Rhipicephalus; species Rhipicephalus sanguineus. The sequence goes on from NC_051185.1 coordinate 32,967,008, forward strand.
CCGTCTGGATGAAAGTTGTGGCGGTATAGCGTACCATTCTTGAGTACGAACGAGCGATGAGATCGGTCCGAAGGTGAGGCTTCGAGGCACTCGATGATAGCCCGTAAGGATGCATCACGGCGTTGCTCGTCGGCTATGTGGGTCAGTTGGGAAACGGTGCACACGCAAGCGTCGGTGTCAGGGACGGTGCGCGACTCGCCAACCGGATAGCGAGATAGGCAGTCGGCGTCCTGATGCAGGCGTCCAGACTTGTACGTCACTGCAAAAGTGTACTCTTGCAGTCGCAGAGCCCAGCGACCAAGTCGACCTGTGGGATCCCTTAATGATGAAAGCCAGCAGAGCGCGTGGTGGTCGGTGATTACGGAGAAGTGAGTGCCATATAAATATGGACGGAACTTGGAGACCGCCCAGACAAGAGCAAGGCATTCTCTTTCGGTGATCGAATAGTTGCGCTCCGCAGGTGTAAGGAGGCGACTAGCGTAGGCGATAACGCGGTCGTGTCCCTGCTGACGTTGGGCGAGGACGGCTCCGATCCCGTGACCACTGGCATCAGTTCGGACCTCAGTCGGGGCGGATGGGTCAAAGTGGGCCAATATAGGTGGCGTCGTCAAAATTGTGATGAGGTGAGAGAAGGCGGCAGCTTGAGTGGACCCTCACGAAAATGGGACGTCTTTCTTTAGAAGATCAGTAAGTGGTCGAGCGATTGCTGCAAAGTCCTTCACGAACCGCCGGAAATAGGAACAGAGTCCCACAAAACTCCGAACATCTTTGGCGGATTTGGGTACTGGGAAACTGGTGACGGCACGAATTTTCTCAGGGTCCGGCCGCACACCAGAAGCATCAACGAGGTGGCCCAACACTGTAATCTGTTGGCGGCCGAAGTGACACTTCGACGAGTTCAACTGGAGGCCAGCATTGCGGAAGACGTCGAGAATAGCCGACAGACGCTCAAGGTGGGTCTCAAATGTAGGTGAAAATACGAGGACGTCGTCTAGGTAACAAAGGCATGTTGACCATTTGAACCCTTGTAGCAGAGAGTCCATCATGCGCTCGAACGTGGCTGGGGCGTTGCATAGACCGAAGGGCATAACCTTGAATTGGTACAGGCCATCGGGAGTGACGAAGGCGGTCTTTTCTTGGTCTTTCTCGTCCACGGCAATCTGCCAATAACCGGAGCGAAGGTCTATGGATGAAAAGTAGCGTGCGCCATGGAGACAATCGAGAGCGTCATCAATGCGGGGCAAAGGATACACGTCCTTTTTCGTAATTCGATTTAGATGCCGGTAATCGATGCAGAAACGCCACGTGTTGTCTTTCTTTTTAACCAGGACGACGGGTGACGCCCAAGGGCTCGATGAGGGCTCAATAATGCCTTTAGCTAACATCTTGTTTACTTCTTCTTGAATAATCTGGCGCTCCGATACGGACACCCGATACGGTCGACGGTGAATGGGAACAGCATCACCTGTGTTGATACGGTGCTGCACAAGAGAAGTTTGGCCGAGTGGTCGATTGTCAAGGTCAAAGATCTCGCGGTAAGAAGCCAAAAGGCGGATGAGGGCGGCTGATTGCGCTGGGGGGAGGTCTGGGGCAATCATGGGGCGTAATGCCATGTCGAGGCTTGTGGTATCGGGTGGGCGACAAGGAATATTGGAGCATACGTCTGCTGCAAAAGAGGTGACGTGGTCATCGGCTAAGGACCGCAACGTGGCGATTAAGATGCCTTGAGGGAGGACTTGCTTCGTGAAGCCGAAATTTATGACGGGGAGATGTACCCGGTTAGCGGCTATAGTTATGACGCAGTGAGGCACAGTGATGTCACGTGCCAGAAGTACATCAGTAATCGGCGTGACGACGTAGTGCCCATCCAACACGGATGAAGTCGTTGTGAATTCGGCGAATGTTAGGGCTTTAGGCGGTAGACGGATGAAATCTGAGGTGCAGAGGCTGTGTGGGAGGTCGGGGTGAATATCTGGCTGAAGAGGAAGGTCCAAGCAAAGAGTACCAGCGGAACAGTCTATCAGGGCAGAATGGGTCGACAGGAAGTCCATCCCTAGGATGAGGTCATGAGGACAATTATGGAGCACCGTGAAGAGGACAGGAACGTAACGGTCGGCTATGCTTATGCGAGCTGTACACATTCCAGTGACAGGAACAGTTCCGCCATCGGCGACGCGTACAGCTTTTGTAGTAGCAGGTGTGAGGACTTTTTTCAGTCGGCGACAAAGACGAGCACTGATTATGGACACGTGAGCTCCAGTATCGACTAGAGCCGTCAAAGAAATACCGTCCACATGCACATCGATGAGGTTCTTGTTCGTAGGAAGCGTCAACGGAGGATTTGGTTCAGAAGGAGATGATGCAGCACTACCTCCAGGAGCTGCACGATCTAGTTTTCCGTCGGGTACGATGCAAAGTTGGGCGGCGAGGGGTGGCGGCGGGGTTGGGGCGACGGGGAACGACGGCGTTGAGGGGACGGTGAACGAGCAGGAGGGCGGCTGTTAGGTGTGTCACCAGTAGGGTCTGTACGGCTGGGCGAATACCGGCGAAGATCTTCATATGGGCGGGAAGGCGAGAAAAATTGGGTCCTATATGGCGGCGTCCAAGTGGCGCGGCAGTAGCGGGATACATGACCAACGCGGTGGCACCGGAAGCAGATGGGTCTGTCGTCGGGAGTACGCCATTCCGCTGGGTTGCGAGATCGTGGAGGAACGAATGGGTCACTTCGAGGTGCATTCATGGGCATTGGTCGGGACGAGGGGCGAGAGACGGGGCAGGCGACAGGGAACCCGAGGTTGGCGAATTCTTGTCGTACGACCGCCTGAATAACGGAGACCGCGGGGGTTGGTTGTATAGTGGCATGGTCGAATGGAGAGGGCTGGAACGGCGCTGGACTTGCCGCTTCAAGTTCCCGTCGAACGATACGCGTTACACTCTGCTCAAAGGGCGGTGTAGCGGCGGAATCGGAGCAGGTGGACGTGGCAGCCGTGTTTGGCAACCGAGAAAATTGAGGGTGCACACGACGGCTTTTGGCCGTTTCGAAACGGCGGCATTCTTGAATGATGCGGTCGATAGTCGAGACGTTGGTGTAGACCAGCAAATGGAAAGCGTCGTCCGCGATGCCTTTCAAAACGTGACCCACTTTGTCAGCTTCGGGCATTGCCTCGTCCACTTTCCGGCAAAGAGCAAGTACTTCTTGTATGTATGAGACATACGACTCAGTAGGTGACTGGACACGGGTAGCGAGCTCTTGTCGTGCAGCTGCGTGGCGACCGGTCGGGTTCCCAAAGATGTCACGTAGCTTCTCCTTGAACGTGTCCCAGCTGGTGAGCTCGGTCTCATGTGTTTCGTACCAGATGCGCGGGGTTCCGTCCAAGTAGAAGAGAACATTAGCGAGCATCATGGTAGGGTCCCACCGGTGAGTTTGACTGACCCGTTCATACAGGCGAAGCCAGTAGTCGACGTCGAGGCCAGGTTGCGCAGAGAATGTCCCAGGATCGCGGGGGATGGGGACCGCAACAAAGGTTGTCGTAGGAGCCGCAGATGGAGATGGGGACGGGTTGTCATTGGAAGCCATGGCGAGAGGCTGGATGACGCGGCCACTGCGGAGCTGCGTGATGAGGACGGGGAACGTTCCACCTCCACCAAATATGTTACGTGAGTGACAGTCGCTTTTACAAGTCGCTATTCACAAGATATATTTTCAAGAACGGCTGCAGCGCTGAGCAATCCGGCTCCGAGCTCGAGCAGCTAACGACCTTCGTCCTCTTCGTCGGGCGCACACGCGCGTCGACAATATGGATTCCGGCAGCCTACATGTAGCAATATTTAAAGATGCAGAGGCGGGCTAAAGTAGCTCCAGCTTTTTCCGAATATATATTTTTCCTTTGGATCAATGACACACACTCTGCGACACATGAAAGTAGAAAAAGAACCGAGTCTGCAAAGGAGTTGCTGAAAATGAAAACCTTCAAAACGCGTGGTTGCGTGAAAAATGTGTTTTCGGTGTCATCGGCCCCTCTTGGTCGATCCACGGTCCCGAGAAATCCCCACCTCTCTCTCGGCCGTTCGACGTAAACGACGTTTTCTCGTGGGCGTGGCACCTTCGTACCACCACGCTATAACGGTGCGCTGGGAACGTTGCCTCGCCGCTGCCTTGATTTGGCCGCAGCGTCCTCGCTTCATGAATAATGCCTACCTGTCGACGGTGCCATCGGGGCCTCTAACCTCTCCACCCAACTCCCATGCCAGACCTTATTTTATTCTCGTTTTTTTTTTAAACCTATATTCCGAGCGTCCATGCACGCACCTAAATAGACAGCTCGACACTCATTAACGAGTGTCTTTGTCCCACAGAAACCAAGCTATCGTGTCGTAATCGATCGCTGGGATTTTCGGGGATGACGAGGTGTATACTTCGTGAGACGGAGGGTGGCTGATAAATTATGCAAATTGGATTACCGCTATCACAATTTCAATGTAACCAGACTACAAAGTACCGCCCCAGTTTTTGTCCGCCGTTACGGAGAAAATCTGAGGATTAACCCTTAAAACATTTTGTTCGTAAACGATGTTTACTTTGTCCCGATGTTGAGAACCGAAATTAGATAGAATTTTGTTTTACGAACATTTTGCCGTAAAGGACTTTCCCTATGAATATGGGCGGGCATTTAGGTGATTTGTCCTGATTTATGATCTGTTAAGATGCCGGTGTAAATTACAATCGACTGAGAAAAAAGACATTGCTTTTGCCTTAGAGTCGTCTTAGAGGATTGGAATAAAGGACCGAGTGACTTTCGCCTTCTTTCGTCAACGTGGACGAGCGAATGGTGACGACACCGAGAATAAACCTTAACGCGCTGTCACGCGTGATCCTGTTAAAGTCCGTCTATCTAGTCATGCTTGCCTTAGCAACGTTGAGAAAGGACTGGATGCTGGTGCAATCTTGATGTTTCTAAACTTTGCAGTCGAGGTTTCGCAAGCTAGAATCTCAGACACAGGTATCTCGTTTGAGCTTCAGAACAGAGACTGTCGCTAGCTGCTGTGTTGGCCCGCCTTGACGACAGACCCCTGTCGGAACAGTCAGTGCTGGAATGCCGACCCGAACTGTCTGCACAGCGAAAACCATTTAAGGCCTTACTGAACTTTTTGCGTGCCAGTGACCTATTGAATAGGCTTTAGTACTGCCGATCTACAGCTTCCTTTTGTTTATATCTTTTTTTTTATCGCGCGCCTGCTCTTCTCTCCGCTGTCCTTTCTATCTTTCTTTCCCTTTCCCCCTCCCCTTAGTGTAGTGTAGCAAACCGGATGCTACAATTCTGGTTAACCTCCCTGCCTTTCTCTCGTTTTATTATCTCTCTCTCTCTACTGGTGCTGGTTTCGTTATTCCGATGGTCGTGGATGCCACACACCAAGCTTGCCTGCAGAAACGTTCGCAGCATTTTTGTATCCTTTTATGCGAATGCTGCTATATTTATGAAAGGATGGAATTAACAGGAGTGTCTTGCTCATTTTGTGTCCACATTAAAAATGGTTTTCCAAGCAACATATAGGAGAAAACAATATTATAATGAGTTGCGTCATCCAAACTATCGGCTATGTAGGTAATCAAAACAAAACATGTACAACTTTTTTTTAAATTGAAGAGTATAGGTGAGCTTGTGGGAAGGGTACTGTTTTTGCTCGCTTACTACCAACACCGGTTAATCTTTGTCTCTGCAGGCTTATGCTTCTTGCTGTCAGCTACGTTTGGTTGACGCGTGGTTACCCACCGTGATGACAATATAATAAGGATCGCGCTGTTGTGAAGAAGAGTGGCCTTAGCGGCATTGCTCTACGCCTCAGCGGCATCGCCATGGGCATGAGCTCGTGGTTGCTGCGCACGGCCGAACGCTGCCCATTCTCCCTCATTTTCTTCCACTAAACCTCTTAGCAAGTGGTGGAGGTTTTTACGCGTATTTGCTATTATATTCCCGCCTCTCTACCTTAAGTGCGTTTGCGTACTACTACTCTAGCGCTTAAGGGGAATCTCGCCGCAATTTATTTCACGAGAAACGTTGCAATGCATTTGCCTGTTGCATCAGCAGCCATTACAAAAAAACGTTACCAATCATCACAACTACCATCATCATCACAGCAATGTAGTCATCATCATACGAACCCGTTACATTCAAGAACACACGTCGCGTTGTGGCCATGCATATGAGCTTTGGGCGGCAGAATAACATTCGGAGGAGCTCCGCTCTAAGTAACAAGGCACGTTAGATTTTCTACAATTTCTCTTTTATTGATTGAGCATGAAAGTGTCATTGGGGAGGGAACATGACATGATCTCTTTTTTGTGTGTGTCTACTTTCCTCGCGTAGAAGTAGATCGATTGGCAAGTTTTGTTGATGAACTTAATTTCTAGCAATTCAAACCTGAAGCACATTTAATGATTGCGTGGAAGGGTGCGAGTTCTCGCAGACGTTTTATGCCTCAACTTCACGTCTAGCTACGCCACTGGCAATGCACCGCTCGCGCGCTGATTCAATTCGAACGTTTCTACTGCTCACTGAGCTACGTAAGCTCCGTGTGCTTTTGAGCGAGAGTTACTCGTAAAATGTCACTCTTACCCCTAGCGGGCAGATGTTGCGTTACTGCTGCCTAGTGCGTGCAAAAGCTAGAGGTGCAGCTAAAGGCTAGACGCAAAGTAATGTGCTTGAAAAAAGAAAACAGCGTGAAGAAAGCAGGGAAAGCACCGAATCACGTACAAAAGAGGAAAGCGCTAGACATCCGTCGAAAATTGAGTGAGTAGCTTTATAGCATAGGAGCCTCCAGGCTTTTTAAAAACCTGCGTCATTAAAGATAAACCTTAGAACGCGACCAACAGCAAAAATGGTCATTTCATCTGCATACGAAGCAAATAAACGATATCAAATGCGATATTTGTCCCGCGGCTAACACGCGCGAGGCGCACGTAATGGAAATATGATATCCGCCAGTTCAGGAGCCAGCGTGAGTGCGGCTTTTCAGTGGCATGGTCGATTACGGGCGTGCCCGCATTTAAAAAAAAATAAAAGAAAAAAGTAGAGCCCTGATGCACCGCGCTCTGCACGCTCATGGCGTCATCAAGCATCCGAGTCTGTCGATAAAATTTGCGCACGTAGACTCAAAACTCAGTTTAAGAAAGATAAAAAAAGGGATTTCGGATACCGGGTCGTTGAGAAGCACCGCTGTATCTTTTGGAAGCATGATGCGTGCTAGGGTGTCAGTGTAGCTGAAGAAATAAAACTAAAAAAGCAAAAGAAAAGAAGTGAAGCATAGCATGCAGATGCGCCTGCAGGCTCTCGGGTTTGTGTTATGAGTTTGTGTAAAAAAAGTTGTGTGTATCGATGCATCGCGAAGGAACGTATGCGCGGATGGGACAGCGGCGAAAAGCAACGTCAAAGTCGGTGAGCTTCATATTTCATCGACATGGTTTGAAAACGGTAGCCCCGGGAAACTTGGAACATGGTAATCGAGAAAAACTTCAGAGTTGCCAGATAAGTTGCCAGGCGAGACGAACGAAAAATCATTGACGAGGTATGCCCGAGACTAATGTGGTTTCGTGAGAAATGACATCAATATCGCGAAAACAAATAAATGGTCATCCGTCTAGCTTTGTAGCACGTGGCTTCAAATAAACTCATTAAGAATCTTCCTGGTGGATGTTTAATGAACATTCCTCAACGTTGCGGGATTCCTCAAAACTTATTTCTCCGAAATCGATAACAGTGCGAGTCCACGAGAGAAAGTACATGATGGTAGATATACAGCCGACATCAAATGTTTAGGGAACACTAGGTTCCTAAACTTTTCGCAGTTTACCACTATGGTAGTTTATCCCTCAAAAGAAAAGTATAAAACAGCTGCATCTTAACAGTGCTTACCAACGAAGCATAAACAAGGATTCTTATGTATAGGGTTCACCTGAAATTGAAGACAATGCAGTGAGCCACGGAAAGGAAAATGATAGGTGTAACCTTAAGGGACAAGGAGAGAGCCGCATGGGTCAGCGAAAAGAAAGGGTGTTAAGGGCTACTTAGTCGAGATCAAGAAGAAAAAATGACCGCGGGTCGGGCATGTAGCGCGTAAGCAAGATAACCGCTGGTCATTATGAGTAACACTGTGGATTTCAAGAGAAGGCAAGCGCGCGAGTGGTAGAAAAGAAGTTAAGGGGGCAGAGAAGATTAAGAAGTTTGCAGGTATAACGTGGCAGTAGAAAGCACAGGACCGGGTTGATTGGTGGGACACGGGAGAGGCCTTTCACCTGCAGTAGGCGTAGTCACTTTAATGACGATGTCTGAGAAAATTTTATTTTCCAGAAATTTTGACAGTTTTCCGTCGAACTGCACAGTGCAAAATGTTAGAGCGTATTAGAACAGACCTGAATTGTAAATTCAAGGCTGCCTGTTGAAGTAGCGGAATATTCAGCGTTTTGTTGTGTCCCTTAATTCGTAGTCCCTAACCCCTTAGTGTCGACTGTACATTATTGTTTGTATGACATCGCCTATATTGTTGTTTAGCGTACTCCTTAACGACCAACACATAGGAAAGCACGGAAGACAGCCCACACTCAAAATGTGCATTTCTGTGCGCCGTCCATCGTTCTGCTTATGCTGAAATATGGTATAACAAAGCACCACGCATTGAGAAAATGAGTATGTAAGGGTAAAAGGCATGCTTCCTTATTAGCATGTTGCACGCGATTCAGCGTTTTAAGCGTGTGCTGTGGGCAGAAGCCCGAAGCCTTTACATATTCGTAAAGGCAGTCATTAGCTAAGCGGCAAACATTTGTGGAGATCGCTCAGTGCGCACTCGTTCAAATAATGGTCATTAGGTGTCGACCAGAGACTAGCCTTATTCGGCATTGCCTGCCGAGTTCTGGTGAAAATTCTAAAAAAACTGAAAAAATTTTTTTGGTTCGGCTATGTCATCTAAATACTTACCGACTTGCTTTTCAGAACAGTGATGCCCAAGTTCTCGATTTTGATTTAGTTCCGTTTATTTCCCTCATTGAATGGGAAAATTTTGAAAATGCTGTCCACTTGCAGTACGTATCAACATTCAACATGAAGTGTCAAAATATATTGGACATTGGTCCATGTAGTGGTATTTAGTATCTTTAAGTAGACATATTAATTAATATTTGAAATCGCGTTAGAATGAAATAGCGTGTAGACCGGAACAGTGCTTCACGCACACCTTGAAAATTTAGCCAGAATGTTGTTTGAAACAACTCTTGGAGCCAAGCATAGCTATGTGGTAAAATGTCCGGCATACTTAAATACGCTTTAGGCGAATCTGCCAATTTCTTGTCACCTTGTTTTGTCACATCTTCGTACTCTTCTCTCTAAAATTTTCAAACGTGCTATGATCTTTGCGTAGGAATTACTTCTGGTCATTGTGCAACTTTCGCTGCGTTTAGAAGCGCTAACCACGGAAGAATTTGTGTTTGGCGCATCCAAATAGTCTGCCAAATGTAGAATGCATGCAGTACAGCAATTTTTTTATGTTTGCATTAGCAAGCGTAGCTCCGCTCACGTATTTATTTTGTTTTCCACGCCATTGTCGATAAAGGCTTCAACCTGCAATTTTTTAGGGGCCAAGCTCCTAAAGCCGTGGGTCTGTACATGCATGTCTTTCGTGGTACGTGACCGCCTATTTCTATGAAGTGCACTTGCGAGCAACCCACTACGCTATAAATCATCATAATTTTTGGAGCGAAGTGCACTTGTGAGGAACCCACTACGCTATAAATCATCATAATTTTGAGTGCACTTGCGAGGAACCCACTACGCTATACATCCTAAAGCCGTGGGCCTGTACATGCATGTCTTTCGTGGTACGCGACCGCCTAGTTCTATGAAGTGCACTTGCGAGTCTTACGAGTTGCGAGTTCTATGAAGTGCACTTGCCAGTCTTACGTCTTTCTTAATGATGTAATGGGCGAACTTTCACGGGAGAGTTACGGTTTTACCGATGATCTCCCCTCTCGAGCTTCGCCCCACTCATCATCATTCATTCCGTGAATATGGCGTGATTTTTTTGCTTATACATGAACGCTAGACGTTCAAGCACAAATGAGGTGCCAGAGGTTTGTTGCCTCTTGAGCAAGATGGGGAACTGAACATGCAGGGCATGCAGTAAGTAACCTTACTTAGGTAACACCTGTATGCTCAAGAAATGTGCCGTACGTACAACACGCAAGGTTAGGCATTGTGGTATCTTGTCTCGCTAATTGCGGATATTCGTAAACTTACCTTCTGCTTCCTTGAAGTTGAACGCCGATGAGAGAATCCACAGGCACCAGACCACCGCGACGAATCTAGAAGATGACGGCATGCTTGGCGGTAAATCCAGAATTCCCCTCATGACGTATCCGTACCGGCGATATCCGAAAGAGGCGCTTGCGTGGTCAGATTATCCGGTGCTATCCGAATCACACATTTCAGGTCTGTCGTGTAGTCACCACTGAATCCGTGTCACGTCTCTGTATGTATTTTTACTAAATGAGGTCTTCACTAGCTCTAACACAACACTAACTTGCTGCTGATGACACCCAGTATTGTTAGGGCAACGAGAGATGGCGTGAAGAGCCCGAGTTTTCTTTAAAGCTGCAGCCGCACGATCGTGTGTCTGCGTTATACTTGGCGGTGGCCAAGCACGATGAAACGCTTAGATATGTGGTAAATGTCTGTGAGCGTTTCGTACAAACACACTTGGAAGTATCAATGCTAGGCGACAATCCTGTTGCGCTGCACACTCCCTTGTGTGTCTGATTACGGTGTTTAACCGCGACCACACTCTCCCATGCTGTGTGGGACCAGTGAGACTCGTAGGTTAGAGCAAAGCACCCAATCGCAGGTCTGACAGATGCACAGGTGGTCAATATTTCTCCTTCACAAAGCCAGACCATCCACTGAGATCCACAAGCCGCAGAAAGATGATGACTTGCACTAGATTACAAGCGTAGAGGGATATCTCAATGCGCACTAAAGGCCAGCTTCGTAAATGCGAAAAACAGCTAAAGCGCCGGAAGCCTTATTTCACCAAACCCTTGTTCCTTGAAAAGGCACGCGATAAAGAAAAAAAATTCACTTACAAGAACATACTCGGAGCCGGCAAATCGGACATAGCCTTCACGTTCATCCCAGCAACAAGACAGTGAAGACTGCAGGCTTTAGGGATATCCCAGGTTCACTTGTGATCTTTCTACAGTTTAGATGCGATAAGAGTTCAACACGTTTAACACACAAGCAGTCGCAAGGAGCCGGCAAAAACGACGAGCAGACGACAAACCGTCGAGCAGACGAAACGCGGCGCTCGCCGGTTCGCGTGGAAGCCGTTGAGCAAGCGGGAATGCGAGTGACGATCTGTCGTCCGAGCTGGGAAAGAGAGAGCGGGAAAGATTGAGGGAATTCGGGAGAAGGCTGAGAAGAACGGTAGAGGAGGAAACGCGAGGGATGTGCGCGTGCGCACTGCGGGAGAAAACCGATGAGCGAGCGATGGGCGTAGAGCAGCCCGGCTGACGCGAGGGAGAGCAATGAGCCACGTTGGTGCGGGAAAGAAAGGAGGCCGCCAGCGCGTGCGAAGTTTGGGAAGGGAGGGGAGCGTCCACGCGTAGACGGGAATTAGGAATGCAGGACGTGGGATGGAAGGCTGCCGACGACGGATGCGGAGAAGTGTTTCTCAGGGTCGCATCGTTAAGCGGCGCGTGCGCGAAATGAGGAAAGTTGCGTTTTCCCGTGGTGCTATGCCTGACTAAAACCCCGTTCTCCCTATTCTCGACTCGTCGTCTTCAGTTGCGCTTTGTTTAGAAGCAGAACAAACTGTGTTAACGGAGGAGTTTCGGTTTGTTCAGTAGAACAGCGCGTTTAACAGCTGGCAGTGTGGCTTGAGAGAACGCATTTCTTTGTTAAAGTGTTCAAGCCCGGTGCATTTCCTTTTCTGTTGTTCCTTGCAAAAGAATATCCACCAGAACAAGTGTGTGTGTGCGTGCGTGTGTGTATTGTGCGTGTGTGTGCGTGTGAGTGTGTGCGTGTGCGTGCGTGCGTGTGTGTGTGTGTGTGTGTGTGTGTGTGTGTGTGTGTGTGTGTGTGTGCTTGCGAGAGAGGGTGGTGTTAAAATACGTGGCTTATGTATACCAGATTTCAAGGCGCTTTGGTTCTTGGACCCTGTGTTATCTCGACGTATCCCGTTTTCATTGTTGTTTACTAGGTGTCGCACATAAGCATAAGCGTTTCCAGTGACATATCTAGTCCACCCTGCTGGACTAGATGTGGCATCAATCTCCTGTCGCAAATTTTTTTTTCGTGGTACTCAAGCAATTTACTTCAAGTTTTAGGCAGTTGCAGGAAGTTGTACACCCCCTGCCTCTTTACCCTTCTTTGCCTCGCAACGAGACCGCTGGAAGTTACAGAAAGAGTACGGCAAAGTGACCTTATCCGAAAGCTACGTCGCCAAGCGTCACCACTTTGAGCATTTCCATATTTCGAACCTGTTGGCTGCTCCTGCCACTCCAGGCCCACGCGGTGCCGGCAAGTGGCGGCACCCCGTGGCGGTCGCAGTACCTACGCGACGCTGAAAGAAGCTTCGCGCAAGTATACTGCTGGAGTGCGAGCTCGCGCAGTCAGGTCCAAATATACTTATTAAGGCTAAAGCCTTACATGCCTCATCAAGCGCAAAAATTGACCGTCGTCGTCCCGCGGCGTCGGCGTCAACGTGGGTAAAACAAAAAATCATCATGTGATGACGTCTCCATATGGCGTCATCAAGATGCCACAGATCTCCAAAATTTGTGACGTCATGATAACGTGACTATGACGTCACATAAAGTGACGGCATCATATGACATCGTCGCTTGATCAAAGGCGGGCCGATGACGGAGGCTGTGAAAAACCTTGCAAGGCGCAGAAAGCCTGCAATGCCTCCAATCCTGGAGGCAATCACTACATCGACTGAGAACAAAAAGGAAGACGGCTTTTGCCTTCGAGTAGTTTTCGGCGAATACATAGGAACACTGTAATTTCCTGTGGTTTTACGTCCCAAACATACGATTCTGAGGGACGCCGCGGTGAAGGGCCCCGGAACTTTCGACCACACAGGCCTCTATGCTTAGTTTCACACATCAGGTTCAACGCTGCGGAAGCTATGCAAGGAGTTCGGTCAGCAAGATGTGTGAGTATCGCGCTTGGCTTTCGTCGTTGCAAACACTCGTGCAAGCCCAGCACGAGCTCACTTTAATGCGCCTAAAATGAGCTAAACACGATATGATGTTCGCCACGTAGTCTAGTTTACAGGGTGCGTAGAAGAAAGCTAGCGTCAGGCTGAGAAGCGTACGTGTTGTTTTGGAAATTGCTATATGCATCGGTAAATACTCTCGTACTGGGGTTCAGTGCAAGACAGAGATGGGGTTCTTGAAGGAAAGAAAAAATGACACTATCTTCGGCAGCCCCTGTGAGACAATGCTAGACAAGAGATTGACTGAAACATGCGGTGGTCGACTCAAGTACGCTCAATGAAAGCTACGTTCACTTCTTCATAAATTCGAACAAGAAAGAAGGTGAAAGAATAATATTTATGTTTGTTTTCCTGATCTACCTCTTGGCGATGCGAGGCGGCGTCACGTCACACAGGCGTCATCTAAACCCTTTCCAATGCACGGACGAGGAGGTCTCGGTGTTGTCTTCCAATTTGTTAGCGTAGACTATCTATAGTGCTGGACAGACCTGAAACCGACCCTTAACCACCGCTAACGCTGGCTATCTAGTCTAAAGTATTACTAGTCTTGACTAGAATTACCTAAATGATGACTGCTGTCGGCTAACCGCCGTTCGAATGCTTTAATCGTTATGTATCCATCGATGGCCTCACACAGCGACGCACAATAGCCAGGGTTGATGCTGCCCGGCTTCCGTACTACGTCCTTCAATCGCCGAACAGTGCGCCCTTCATTCGCATCACGGAACGTGATCGCAAACTCTTCCCAGCCTACACAAACAACTGCCGAATAGTTCGGGCTGGTTGAAGCGAGAACACAACATCTTTTTATTCGCACACGAACCACTCGCCGATACCACCGAAGAAAAAACTGCTCAGAACAACGGCGCCCAATTTCCCTCTGGTAATCAGCGCACGCGCGCAGGCAAATTGCACAAACGAGAACGCGTGGAAGGCTTTTTTGGGCCTTGTTTTCTTTTGACTGCTTTGACGAGGACGAGAGAATTGTTTATCTTGCAGAGTTCGGAGTGCCTGCGCCAGCTACAATATGGCGTCAAGAGAATGATTACTTCGCCTGTTTCTTTTTTGTCTTTTTCCAGAACGCCCTCATTTGCGTGCTCGTTTGTTTTTGTAATGTTAAAGCATTATGTGCCGCGTGAAGCACCAAACCCCGCGAGCGTCGGCTCTAACATTCCATGGCAAGAAAGCTCACGTGACCAAGTGATGACGCCAATCGGGTTATCTCAAAATTCAACCCATTATGTTTCACGTAACATCACTTGCAGCTGCTGAACTAGTAGCCATCCGTGCACGTCTTCAATATGTCACAGACAAACCACCGTATTCGTGGTCTATCCTGCGTGATTGCATATGTGGCTCTTTGAAGTTTAATCTCCCTTTTAAGTGACGGCTCACATGAGCAGTTCTTCGAAGAAATCAGTCAAGCTCACCATGAAACAAAATGAAAACGGCACATACATAATTTCAGTGGTTACCTAGTGACTGTGACATTCAGGTAAATCATCATCATCATCATCAGCCTGTCTACGCCCACTGTAGGGCAAAGGCCTCTCCCATGTTCCGCCAAGGTAAATGATCAAGCATGCCCAACCTTCCCACGACGGCGTCAGCATTGTTGCCATACCGCTTTCAATGTCAGACGGAGAAAGAGGGCTTCGTGTGGTAGCACCCCACATAACGCTGGGCCTGTGGAGCTCACCCACGTTTCCAAGTCCATGCCCACATACCTTGGACCCTAATCTTCAACTACGTATCGCGTCCGACCTATCGAGACATGACTACTCCCCTGGTCCGTCGGTGTCTTCAAGCGTCATTCGCAAATGCTCTTTCTTTCACTATTTGAACAGTTGATAACTCATTCAGTGAACCCTGCAGGTGCAGCAAAACAATCGCGCACCCTCTCTACGAATGCAGCTGCTCTATTCCGAAAGAGCAGTCCTCTCAGCGGCATCAGGCCAGCTGGACAACCGCCCTTCCACAGAAACCAAACTCCTGGGGCACTGGCTTAGCCGGATTTCAACGCGAGCCGCAATAGGGGCGTTGCTGCGGTTTCTTAGGAAAGCTGCACAGAACGACACGCTGCGACTGCTCACCGCCAGTATTTGTTTGTTCATTTTGGACAGTGCTATTGTCATGACTGTGGTATCGCTACAGAATCTCTTCTCCTCTTTAATTCTGTCACATTCTCTTTCCCTTTCCTAGTACAGGGTAGTGAACCCGGAGACCTTCTTTGTTTAGCCTTCCTGTTTCGCCCTTACCGTTCCCTCTTTGTTTAATGATAAGACGAACCAGCAAGAACTATGAACGTTTTATGCCTTGAGCGACGGATTCTGCAACTACACCTTATGTGCGGCGTTACCGATATCTTCCCAATGATTCTCAAGAATCTTCAGCGGTGTTATCACCACAATAGATCATCGGATAACAAGGGACGATACGAGGCGGAAGCGAATGGAAAGATAAAACAAAGGCTGGGTGGGATATAAACAAGGATACTGAACTCTCGTTGAACGCAACTAAAGATGCGCGCGGAAAAGCACAATGGAAATCGCAGGAAGGGTACATTTCGCTCGGAAAACGTGCTCACTCAGCAAGGCTTCACTCCCCATCCGTGCATCGCGCTCTGGACGCACGAACGGAGCCGTTCACGCACCACAGAGCACCAAAGGGCTCGCGTAAACAAAACCAGCCTCGCGTTCTCTGCCGCTTTCGGAGAGCGGGCTATACGCGAAACAGGCTATAGAGTGCGCTTCGTTCGTGCCGTGCCCATCGCGTCGCACAACGCACGTATATTATATAGTAGTGTATACTCTGTGTGGCGCTTCTCGCCGACTGTGCCTTTTTTGGCTGCAAAACAAACTAAAGAAAAGAACGACCAAATGAATTGTATGATCGAGTGGGCCTGCCATGGTCCCGCGTCGCAATACAGTGATGCACGATGCAACGTAGGACAAAGTTAAGTACGAGCATATAAATATACACATATAATGCACGGTCGTTGACACTGTTAGAGCGATGGAAAGCGGCGGGAGCTTCGAATACATGCAGCTGCAGTTCATGCGGTTGGTGTATAGAGAAAGAGAGAGGGAAAGATGAAGGAAAGACAGTAAGGTTAACCATAGAAGATACCCGGGTTGATAACCTGTACATAAGAAGGGGAAAGGTGTGCCAAAGAATGAAAGTGGAATAGACAGTGTGGACACGACAAAGTCATGACAGTGTGGGTATGCCGTACTCGGAAGGTTCATGCGAAAGTACGACAATGATAGGTATTTGACGGAGAATAGAAGTTGATGGTGAGTATACTTAGTTGATATTTCGCGGCTGCGTCTTTCCTCGTACCTTTTAACCAACAAATAAAAAGCGGATTGTAGTTATAATGTGCTGGTTTATAACTACAACCATGATCAGAGGAACATCGCTAAAAAGCTCTACCGCTACGCAGGAGAAGACTTGGTTGAAGTAGCAGGTTCAGTAGCAAGTCGCAGACTACACTTGCTTTAAGTAAGCATTGCTTTGAACCGAAACTTCACCCTACAGAACAAGAGTGCTCTATGACATCCTTCTTCTGATGATCGCTCGAGCCTGTTGCCCCTGTTCTAAGTGCGCGTCCACCAATAAGTGTTATTGCTAGGTGCTAGAAACGTCAGCTACTCAGAGTAATATACCCAACTCCACGAGAACACGATCAGGGGTGGAAAACAAAAATGAAACAAGCGCGTTCTTTCGTGCTTCTAACGGGATTGACAAGGACACATTTTTTTTAGTGGACCTAGCCATCAACGTTACCCTGGCATACAATCCCGACGTCTCGTCTCTGAAATAACTCGCTGCTGCGCTTTTCTTGGGAGCGAAAGCGTTCGCGTCTTTCCTCGAGGGAGTGCTTCCGCAAAACGTCGCGTGCATGGTCCCATGACAACGGTGACGACGACACCGCGTTCTCGTACAGCGTCGTCTCTTGCGCCGAGTTCCTGCACAGTGTGCCGCATTTGTTCAAATTTCCTTTCATATTCTCGCTTCCATGTCTTCGTCGTCGTGAACTCTACATCGCTGCCGCCAATCGATTCGTGACTCTTCCTAAACGTTTACCTTTTATTTTGTCTGGTTCGATTTCAACAGCTATGCCAATGCCGACCGGAAACCGAAAATTCCGTTCTCTTGTTCAGACTATCTATCTATCTATCTATCTATCTATCTATCTATCTATCTATCTATCTATCTATCTATCTATCTATCTATCTATCTATCTATCTATCTATCTATCTATCTATCTATCTATCTATCTATCTATCTATCTATCTATCTATCTATCTATCTATCTATCTATCTATCTATCTATCTATCTATCTATCCCAATCGACCTTTGAGAAAGGCCAATCCCAGTCGAAACGTCAGAGTCAAGGTTATGTACGTCACTGACTTTTTATTCATATCCTCCTCACAGGCCTCCTCACGAACACTCCTCCCACCAGTTCCTTGGCTATGGTATTGCATCGTTAAGCGACTTCTCAGCAATGCTGCTTACATAAAGATATAACACTCTTCATTTGCAAACTTTAAGTAGAGCTAAACATTAATTCATCTACTTAAAATTTATATAGATCCGGCATGCGATGTTTTCTAGTTTTGACCATGACATAAACCTCACATCAAACTACATTTCTTGTAAGATCGGGCGTACTTTCACGCGGCTGATTAATTATTGGGGGTCAGGAATTATTTTTCGATTTAAGATAGCTGAAGCATATGTCAATTTCGCGTTTCAGGATTTGATATGTATCTGTTTGCAATCGTGTTGCGAACTCCTCAACTTAACCTTTCAAGAGTTACGTTACGCCTTTGTTCCTTGTTTTAATCCTTAAATCAGAGCACTCTCCTTTGAGCCAGTAAGCCTCGAATTCGTTTCCAGCGAATTGTGGCAAACTTATCTGAAACCAATTCAGTTGCTTCCCGACACAGACAGCCTGGCCTCTCCCACGTACTCAAACAGGAATGACTCAGTCAGATCGCCCTTTTAACATATTCGCCTCCCCAGATTGTTCTATCCCAAACACGCAATAAGCGGCGCTATTTTTCGTTTTTCATCCACATATTCTCCGCTCGCGTTTCTATGAGGAGCCTCGACCCTCAAAGAGTGCATTCTAATCGGCTGCATACAACGCGAGAGAAAGGACGCACTAATAGAGACGGCCATAAAGAGACTCGGCCTTGTTTTTCCTTTTTTATTATTTATCTCTCCAATCTAACGACCACGTTTGCCGGACCGCTGGAGCAAGACAGGATCGAGGAACTTAAAGAAGAGATGCGGCGGTCACAATGAACTTATCAAGAAGCGAGGCGCGAGACGCCATTCTGTTTCAGTGATTTATAACTAACGTGCTGCTCTGCTCAGGCTGCTCTGCTCAGAGAGGAGGGAGGTTCCTTTATCCATAAATGCTTTCATCACGGAAGCTTCAAAGTGGCCTAGTTTTTGCGTCAGGAACAAAGGAAAACGAAAAAGAAGAGACGCAAAGATTTCGCGGGCGAAGCGCACAAGCGAAGCGTAATAATTAGCAATCTATATTCAGAGCCGCTGGGGAATGCAGGACGACAGCTGTACAGAAAGGGGGCGGAAAATAAAAAAACAGAGCCTAACTATGTTGTAAATGCCACAGTGAGCGCAAGCGTAGTTTAGTAGGGTATCGATCATACAAGACGAGATTGTGCGTGCAAGAAATAAAGAAAAAAAAATGTGCCACTGCGACATTTCCTATTACCGATGACAACGTTGCGAAAAGTGTTCGGCTAGCAATGGTGAAGCGCTGTAAAGACAAAAAAATAAAAGGAATAAGATCAAGAGCAAGAAACAATTGAACATGTATGTCTCACTAATTTTTTTTGTAATAAGAAGAAGACGCAATCGAAAGTTAGAGGTTGGTGTCTTGAGATTCATTAAGCATTACATTGTGTTCTAATGACCAATTAAGCAGAGAGCAGCACTCACGCAGTTCCATTTAAAAGCAGCACATGTACTTTATGTTCTGACAATATTTTTAGTAGAATGCTAGACTCGACATTTTTTTAAATGCGAAGCATTTCTTAGCGAACTTCTGCGAGTTTGAGCGTATCTATCTAGCCACCTACGACTTTGTGCTCTCCTGGCCGTTTCGTTAATCGGATGTATACCAAAATTGGTATGGAATAACATGAGCGTATTACAAATATAAATGACAGGTCATAACATGAAAATCATGACATGCATGTCATGAACAGCATGATTTACATTCCACGGCCTTGGGGCTCTTGCGGCCATTCCGTTAATTTCATGTATACCAAAAGTGGTATGACGTGACAAGAGTTCATGTCGAACATAATGACAGGTCCTAACGCGCAAATCATGACACGCATGTCATGTGCGGCATGATTTATATGACATGGTCTCGGGGCGCTCGCGGCCGTTTTTTTCTTGGAATTGAAGAAACGTTGAATTAAACGCGGTGTATGTCATAACATTATATTTCTATATTTTTTCTGCTAGCACGTACTAGCAGGAGTGTTAAATACCTGAACAACATATGCACGCAGTTCCCTCAGCAAGCATGAAGGCCGAAAAAAAGCTTTTTTAGTGGGCAATATCAGGTACTCATACTGGAAATCTTTTATGTCAAAGCTGTCCGTGCTAGCTGTTGTGCTTGTTTGAATATTATTGCTAACACTTACTCTTTCTTGCTATTAAAGGTCGGCTGTAGAAAATTGAAGACTTTTCAAAGAAAAGTCGTTATGAGAATCCCGAACTGAAATCAGCGAAAATTAAAATGCAGCCTCTTATAATGATGATTAATTATTTGACGTATGTGCTACGAATTATATTCATTTGCTTTTGTTTACTTCAGCACACAAACTCGCCCAAGCAGAAGTGACTGAGAGAAAAAGTGAGGCAGGAAGCACGCGGAGGTGGATTTTTGTAGAATACTTTAATTAAGCTCAGTGATCGCAAACAATCTAACAATTTCTGATATTAATCCAGTGGAAAGCAAAAGTTCGACGCAATATTTTTACAAGTAACATGCACAGTAGTGTTGTATGTGAACCAGCTTGTCAGTCGAATCCGGAGTGTATCATAGTAACCAGTTATAAACAAGTTCCTAATCCAGTTGAATACGTATGCAGAGCCGACAATTATCTCCACAGCCTAAAAAGCGAATACCGTTGGCATGACTGGTTTATCACAACGTAATTACAGAGTAACGTCCACCACAAATACAGAACTCTTCAATTTTTTGTTTAGTTTGATTGTAGGAGTGCTGTTGAAAGTTTTGCGACCTGGCACACATATCAGAAGGAGGTAATCAGATGCAGTCATCCACTGGGCGACTAAACAATTCTTATACAGGAACCAGAGAGCGGCTACAGCAAACCTGTGGCTTAGGCTCCATTATAGGTGACTGAAACAACGAGGAAAATGTACGGGGTAGTGTTAAGAAGGTCTATATATTCTTCACTCTCTTACATTCTTGAAGCTGTGTCTTCAATTTCTCTGATTCATTGCGGTATCCTCAACGAAGCGTCCGAAGAAAGTGGGCTCCTCTTATATCTTAGAAGTTCTCCATTTTAGGGACGAGTGCCTATCCCGCAACTGACGCCACGCAATTACTTCGCCCTCGGAGGGGAGGCCATAAATCAGCCTCCTATTCAGCACTTTCGGGCGGACCCTCCCGGTGGACATACTCATTTAATCACGGTCTTGCACCATGGCACTCGCATAAAGATGTTTCGCGTGCTTCTTCCCTTTTCATGGGCACGCAAGTGTGTGTGTGAGAGCGAGGGAGAAGGAGGCAGATAGTAGAGAGAGAGATTGAGTAGGAGTGAGGAGGTGCATGCAAGTGCCCCAAAGTTACGGTATCGGTAATAAGCCATGCCACACTGAACATTGGCCTACGTGATATGGGCCCAGCCTATAGCTAGATCAAAGAAGCCAACCTTCATCCTAAACAGCCCGCTGCTTAGCCCGCATAAAAATGGCTATTTAAAGAAAACTAAACACCCAAAGCACAGAGGCTTGTCAGCCAATATTGGCTTCAACTAATAGTGTGGCCAGCGCACGTGTGACCGCCCTCGCTGTCTTAGACAGTTTTATCGCCACTGTGGTCCTGGCTTTTCGAGGGTGCTTCGCGGTGGTTATAGGTGGTCCCAGTGGGATTGGTGGGGCGTCGACGACAAGTTCTTGCGAAGAAGTGAAGCGAGGATCAGGTCTAAGGATGCACTCACATATTGTGATTAAGAGGAAGATTAAGGGGCTGAGGAAAGTCGCTGTTTGCTGACAAGGAGTTGTCGCTTTATAGGAGAAGAAAAAAAAAATAATTGATAAGGTGTCGTCTATAAGCAGACAGTAAAACCGTTTCATTACCACGCTATTTTGTCTCAAGAGAGGTAAGTCACTGTCACAAAGTCGTCCTGTGTTTCTTTTTCTAACAGCCACAGTAGAAAGAGGTGGTTGAAGCCGAGATTCATGTGCCTATGGTATTTCTTTCTTATCTACATGTTGTATTTGTTATCGTTCAACTAACTGAAGTCGTCAGCACAAGCCGTCTCCATCGTTGACTATCTCGTTGACGGTAGTTGTCGCCTTGAACAGGGGTCTTTTGATGTTTCCGCGTTTGTCTTTGTGCCAGTGCCATAAAATATGCCTTGAGCAGGATGTTCATTCATATAGCTCCTCTAAATACGACAAGATGCATCCAGCAGCGAAACATCAAAGCTTACACAAAGACACCATGTGGTTTGCACGGGTTGAAGTGCGCCAAAAGGAATGTTCTTTGAACGAAACGCGCCCTTATATACGTCCTATCCAGGAAGGAGTTACGGCCAACCGAGCGCGCATGCACATCTCTGTGCATTACGTCACAACACGGACATCGAATACGTTGACAAATGACGCCACACAAAGTTCAGTCACCTAAGAACATAAAAATTGACACTAGTCAACAATATTTAAAGCAACAATTTTTTTTTATTTTTCTCCTATTCTTGTCTGTACATTCAGTTAAAACACGCGGCACTGTATATATAAGCCAGAAGCTCAGAGCAACATGAAAACTTGAAGGGCTCAAAAATCTTTCAGCAGGGGGCCTCGCTCGAGCCGACGTTTCGAATAACGGACTTGTCTTCCCCAAAGTAGCAATGGTGTTTTCTGCGGTATAGGAGCTGTCAGGCTTAGCTGCCTTAATCTTTCACTTCTTAATAATCAACGACATAAAACTGAAACCTATCTGCGTCGTAAAGCGGTAGGCAATAAAGTTACCGCGAGTCAGGCGCGTGACTGGGCGGGGTGGTCTGTCAGTCAGGATATGTGACGAGGACGTGACACTGGTGCGAAACACGGAGTGGGCGCAGCGAACACCGATTCGACGTTATTTAACACGTGCTCCCAGAAGTGGCGTCACAGATGAGGTGTGCAAGGACGTGCCCAACACTGTATTTAACGGGGACATTGCCTGAAAACCAGTGACGATGCGCTATCAGAATACATCAGAGGATATTTTTAAGACGGTTTCACTTGTACTAGTGTAGGTTTAAGATGGCTCATCAAATGTCCTGGTAGTGATTTGATGAAAACGTGTTGAAGTTTCATTATATATATATATATATATACACATGTATACTTGGAAAAACTTGCACGGCAATATAGGAAACAATAAAAATATTTATTTTCTCTAAGCAGTTCCGGCTGGTGGTCCAGCCTTCTTTGGAGGATGCATTGAAATGACATGGCACAACCCGCCGCACAAGGGCCGCCCACCTAGTTTGGGGACCAAACGAGAACTCAAAAAAAAAGTTGCAGCTTCTACACGTCACACATACGGAGTCCAAGTTCAGATGGTTCGGCGGTTAGCCCACGGCGATGGGTTGAACACACACGACCCACTCCAGCTGTGGGAGATACTTTGGTCTCTATACAACGCTAAAAGTACCCCAGCCCCCCCCCCCCCTATTTCTCACGCAGAAAAAATAAACATTGATATATCAAAAAAGATTAAAACAAGAAAAGAAACGAAGAAAACAAAGAAAGAACTCGAGGCGGTTGATGCATGTAGCACAGAGTGGGTCTATTTTCCCGTGCTTGATCATTTCCTTAGCGTCCGGTGAGTCTGAACTGACGTGTGTATAAATAAATACATTAATATATTCCCTTTCGGGGTGCTACGATTGGTCACGGAGGCACGTCGAAAGTGATTTGAATTTGTTCGTGAAATACGACTCCCGCTGTTCGCGTTCCCGTGTGTTCTGACAGCCGCATTGTAGAAGTATAACACGCATGCATTCGAAAGAGTGACCGGTATCAGGCAGGTTCATGTGCTTGAAGAACGGCGTATATATATATATATATATATATATATATATATATATATATATATATATATATATATATATATATATATATATATATATATATATATATATATATATATATATATATATATTGAAGGTGTGGTTGCCGTATAAGTATCAGAGGTGGCACTTCAAGCAAACTTTATTTATTGCGTCGACGTTTTGGTCAGAGCCTGACCTTTCTCAAGAGAAACGAACGATATATACGCACGATACCTGCGGTGCTGCACTTTGTTCAGGCGGCCAGATGCCGCCATTGGCAGCTTTTTCGCCTCGTCATCCTTGGAACCTGGTGTTGCACAGTAACTGAAATTACGTTCTATAATATATTAGCATCAATAACAAGCATAGCCCCATTTTTAAGCATATCATCTCGCTGTTCTGCCAAGTTTCTGCTGGCCATCTGTGTTGTGAATATTTGTTTTGATTGTTCTGAATTCCGTTCACTGGTTGTTAAAAAATTACCTGCATAATGAAAAACGAGACAACTGCAACAGTACACCTCACTGTTGGCAATCACAGGTTTCTTGCTGGCGTAGAAATCTTTTGAAACATAGGTTTATCCACGTTTGGCTATTATCGAAGCTTGGTAAAATTATGTGTCAAACTTATAACATGTCGTTACGAACACTGCTCTCTGATCGGCATATTTTAGACTTGTATCGGATTCATACTCACTACATCCTCTGTCAACACAGAATTCGCCAGGAAGATGCCCAGCACGCTAGGCATGCATGTTCTTGTCTCTAACACTAGCTAACAACCAGCCTGGCCTATTTATCCCCTCCGCAGTCTTGAGTTTGAAGACAGGGCTCACAGACAGCACTGCTTTGCATAGAAAATGCTTCCTTAGGCTTTGGGTTTCATTTGTTATCTAGTATTCTCGTTCCCAAAGAAGAGTCTTCCCACAAAAACGAAAGGTATTGTATTTTATCTTTTGCCATGAGCGACGCTCGTCTCGTTCAATCACATTTTTCAATCACTGAGACTTAGGGAGATCCCACACAAGAATACAAGACCATAATACAAAAACAACAACAAAAAACTTGAGCGGTTTCCAACACAGAATCATTCTGCTTATCCGGCCTTAGAATTTTCATTCGCAGAGGAGCCGAGTGGAAACGTACACCCCAAACTCGTACTCTTTCGAACTCAACCAGCCGATGCATTGGTAGAAACAGCAGCAGCAGCTACACAAAACACTTCATCGCTCTCGGTACGGAGTGCAGCTCACGATCTGACCTCCTCGTACTGTTTCCTCTGTAGGAGAAATTGAATTTCGCTTTGCGTGCCGGATTCTCTCTTCACTCCCGTTGCCAGGTCTTTACTTCTACTTTGTCCGCGGTTCCTCAAGAGTTCCTCTGCCTCGCGGCAGGAAGCTTCCCATCAAAACCGGAACAAGTAAACGGAAGAAAGAACATCCGGCTGCGGTTTCAGGCCTCGACGGTAACCCCCACCCCCCCAACTCCACCTCCGCTTTCAATGAGTCTGTGGTACTGACGTTGAGAGGCCCCGGCAGGAAACAACACTGGACAGCAGAATATGACCGGGTCACGTGGTAGTAGGAAGATGGGGTCGTTGTTCTGCAGGTCATGGTTCGATTTTAGCTTCCGGTCTTGGAGGTACGCTTCGTCTGATTTGTCCATATATTAATGGCGTGCTCTTTCCTCTTGTGAGTCAAAAATTTGTGAATGGTGTTGAAGTATGCCGCAATTTATTACGCTTTGGACTGCTCTAAATACGCGGAGAGGTTTATGTAATGAGCACTTGACCGGAAATCTATTAAGGCCTTATTGAACTTCTTGCGTGGAAATACACTATTGGAGGGCTGTAGTTCTCCCGCACCACACCTTTCGTTTGTTTGTTGGTTTGCTTGTTTGATAATTTCTTTGTTTTTGTTTGTTTGTTTGTGTTGTGTGTGTGTGTGTGTGTGTGTTTGTTTGTTTGTTTGTTTGTTTGTTTGTTTGTTTGTTTGTTTGTTTGTTTGTTTGTGCTTGCGTGCTCTTCTCTCCGCTCCTTTTCTATCTTTCTGTCCCCCTTGCCTTTGTGTACGGTAAAAAACCGGATGTTTCAATCATGTATAGTAGACTTCCCTGCTTTTCTTTTTTCTTTTGTTATCTTTCTGTCTCGCTGGACTACTCGGTTACTAGGTGCTGTCTATATCACCGAAACGAAATTAATTCGAATTTGTCAGCAAAAATTTTAAGCAGTTTGCCGACTGATTCCTGGAACTTTGTTTAAATTATAATGAAAACACTGGGCTACAAGCGGTGCTCGTCGTAATAGTAGCAGCAGGAACTGGACGGGCGCGGGCAGCGTGGCAGCACGAACACGGGCTAGGCAGCTCCAGCTCGTGTCTCGCGCAGGGCTGGCGATGTGGCTGCAGCGCTGGACATTCCTCTTCACTACAATTCGTCCCCCGTCGGAAAGGAGCCATCCTGGCGACTCACGGTGAACTTATTACGAGCGGATCGTAATAGGGCTTCAGACGCTGTACGTGAACAGTTTCACGACCTCGAAAGCGTTGGTCCGTAGATGGTGTGACTGGTTCGACGATATAGTTCACAGGTGACGTCTGCGCAACAACACGGTAGGGTCCCTGATACTTGGAAACAAGCTTGGAGGAGAGACCAGTAGGGACAGCTGGAACCCAAAGCCACACAAGGGAGTCCGGAAGAAAGTGAGGATACGGGTGGTCATCGTCGCGCCGAGATTTTTGTCTCCATTGGTCGACGGTTGTGAATGACCGGGCGAGCTGACGGCATTCCTCGGCGCGGCGGGCAACTTCAGAGATGGGTGTAGATTCGGAGGCATCGGGTCGGTACGGCAGAATGGTATCGAGTGTGGTCGAGGGTTCTCGGCCATATACGAGGAAAAATGGCGAAAAGCCTGTAGTCGCCTGTGGAGCAGTGTTGTAGGCGTACGTCACAAAGGGCAAAATTAGGTCCCAGTCAGAGTGATCCGAGGCAACATACTTAGAGATCATGTCGCCAAGGGTGCGGTTGAATCTTTCCGTCAAGCCGTTAGTTTGAGGATGGTAGGCGGTAGTAGTACGATGAACGATACGACATTCGGCAAGGAGTGCGTTCACGACTTCGGAAAGGAACACACGTCCCCTGTCGCTCAGAAGTTCGCGCGGTGCGCCGTGACGGAGAATGAAGTTCCGCAGGAGGAAAGATGATATGTCGCGGGCCGTGGCAGCAGGCAGAGCGGCTGTTTCTGCGTATCGCGTCAGGTGGTCAACAGCGACAACTACCCAGCGGTTTCCAGAAGCCGTGCACGGAAGGGGCCCATACAGGTCAATGCCAATGCGGTCGAAGGGCCTGGCCGGGCAAGGGATTGGCTGGAGCGGACCAGAGGCGTGCTGATGAGCAGCTTTGCGTCGTTGGCACTGTGGGCAGGACTGAATGTACTTGCGCACAAAGGTGTACATGCCTCGCCAATGGAACCTGGAGGAAAGGCGGGCGTATGTTTTGAAGACGCCCGCATGTGCGCACTGTGGGTCAGCGTGGAAAGCTGAACATATTTTTGCACGAAGATGGCGAGGTATGACCAGTAACCACTTGCGGCCGTCAGACGTGTAGTTCCGGCGATAGAGGAGACCATCGCGGATTTCGAAGTGGGAAGCTTGACGGCGCAATGCTCGAGAAGCTGAAGAAAAAGTCGACGGGTCGGAAAGGAATCGCAGAAGGGCGCTGATCCAGGCATCCTTGCGTTGCTCAGACGCCATGTCGCAGCCTGCTGGGAACGGAAGTGTTTCGTCTACGGCAGATAGGCAGGAAGCGCTTTCGGTTGACACAGGCGAGCGTGATAGGGCGTCGGCATCGGTGTGGCGGCGGCCAGACCTGTAGACGACACGCATGTCGAAATCTTGCAACCGCAAAGCCCAGCGAGCTAAACGGCCGGAGGGGTCCTTCAACGTAGATAGCCAGCAAAGAGCATGGTGATCTGTCACTACGTCGAAGGGGCGGCCATAAAGATAGGGTCTAAATTTGCCAAGAGCCCAAATTATGGCCAGACATTCCTTCTCCGTAACAGAATAATTCTTCTCGGCTTTAGTGAGGGTACGGCTTGCGTATGCGACGACGTATTCTTGGAACCCCGATTTGCGCTGCGCGAGCACGGCGCCGAGTCCAACACCGCTGGCGTCGGTGTGTACCTCAGTCGGAGCGGAAGGGTCGAAGTGACGCAGGATTGGCGGTGAGATTAGCAGACAGCGCAACTCTTGGAAGGCATCGTCACAGGCGGGCGACCAAACGTAAGTTTTGAATCGCTTCGTAGGAGTTGATTCAAGGGAGCGGTGATGGTCGCAAAATTACGAATGAAGCGGCGAAAGTACGAACAGAGGCCAAGGAAGCTGCGAAGTTCTTTTAAAGACGCAGGTCGAGGAAAGTCAGCGACTGCCCGAAGCTTGGCGGTGTCGGGAAGAATGCCGTCTTTGGACACAACATGGCCGAGGATGGTGAGCTGACTTGCGCCAAAGCGGCATTTCTTCAGGTTGAGCTGAAGGCCGGCGTCAGTTAGGCACTGCAGTACTTCCTCTAGCCTGCTGAGATGTGTGGGAAAATCTGGTGAAAATATAACTACGTCATCGAAGTAGCAGAGGCACGTTTTCCACTTAAGACCACGCAAAAGATTGTCCATCATCCGCTCGAATGTTGCGGGCGCGTTGCAAAGACCAAAAGGCATGACACGGAATTCGTAAAGACCATCAGGTGTGACGAAAGCCGTTTTAGGTTGGTCGTCAGGTGCCATGGGGACTTGCCAATAGCCGCTCCGTAAGTCGATAGAAGAGAAGAACTCCGCGCCTTGGAGGCAGTCAAGGGCGTCGTCAATTCTCGGTAAGGGGTAAACGTCTTTTCGAGTTATCTTGTTAAGACGACGGTAATCAACGCAGAAGCGAATTGACCCATCCTTCTTCTTAACAAGAACAACTGGAGATGTCCAGGGGCTATTCGAAGGCTGGATGACGCCGCGCTTCAGCATGTCAGCTACTTGGTCGTCGATAACCTGGCGCTCTGTCGCGGACACACGATAGGGTCTTTGTCGCAGTGGCGCATTGGTACCCGTGTCGATGCGGTGACTTACAGCTGACGTGCGGCCGAGGGAAGCATGCTGGCAGTCGAAGGAAGAGCGGAACTTGTCGAGGAGGCGTAGAAGCTGGGCGCGTTGAGAAACGGTTAGCGTGTCGGCGATGGAGCTGCTCAGTACGTCAGGCGTAGTAGTCTGCTGCGAGGAATCACAGGACACACCGGCGACTTCGTGTTCGGCGGTAGAACCGGTTGGCAGGTCAATGATGGTAGAAGGGTCGACACTGTGGACACGCCCGACGCACTCGCCACGAAGCAGTGTTAAAGGACATGACTGCAGGTTCGAGACGAGCAGTCTGCTGACGCCGTGACGAATTTCCAATACGGCAAAAGGCAGCGGGGAGCATTTGCGACAGGCGAAAATGGCAGATGGCGTAAAAAGGGCGCTCGACTCGGCGATGCTGTTGCAGGACACCGTGGCAAGGGCCAAAGAGTGCGGCGGTATTGAAACGTCTTCCGCAACAAATAGTTTGTCCTCGGTTCAGGAGCGTCAAATAACGGGGCGTCGCAAAGCACTTCAAATGCCACCTCAGCGCGAGAGCAGTCGATGACAGCCTTATTAGCGGAGAGAAAGTCCCAGCCCAAAATGAGGTCGTGGGAGCACGAATGCAGCACTAATAATTCGACGACATAGAGCAGGCCATTAATCACAACGCGAGCAGTACATGCAGCGGCCGGCGTGATGCGATCGGCGCTGGCGGTACGAAGAGATATGTTCGATAGCGGCGTCGTAACTTTTTTTAGCAAGCGGCAGAGTTTGGCACTCATGACTGAAACTGCGGCACCAGTGTCGACAAGGGCGAGTGCAGCGACGCCGTCCACAGATACATCAATAACATTCGTCGGTGGAAGGAGAGGTCTTGGTCGTTTCGCGGGTGACGCAGTTCCTGCCTCTGGAACTGCGGCAATTAGTTTTCCTGCTCCGGCGTGGATGAACGACGACGCATCGGCGATAGCGAGCGGCGTCGAGGCGATGGCGAGCGGCGGTTAACAGGAGGGCGGTGGTCGGTGTAAGAAGACATCTGGCCGGGGTTCCGAGATGCTGAGAACGGTGGGCGCGGTGACACATACGGGTCAGAATCGAAGCTCTGGTGATAGGGAGGTACGCGCCGACGGCAATATCGCGCGACGTGGCCAGGCAGGCCACACGCAAAACAGATCGGTCGGTTGTCGAGAGTGCGCCATTGGCCACTACTCTGTGGGTACCTTGCCTGATCGAAGCGGGGAGTTGGTCGCACTGGAACGGCTGAGGGTAATGACGCAAAAGTCTGAGGCGGTGGCCGTGCGGCAACTTCAGCATAGCTGAGAGGCGCATTCACCTCGGCACAGACAACAGGGGTCGTCAACGGCGGAGTGTCGCGGGCACAAGGCAGGGCCGCGCAAACTTGCTCTTGGATTACCTGGCGAATGTTTGCTGGCAAAGGCGACGGTGGTGGTCCGGCTGGTGATAGTAGAGAAAGCTGACGAGCAACCTCAGCACGTACGAAATCCTTGATCTGGGACAGCAGTGACTCAAGGTCAGGAGCGGTAGCGACGCTCGAAATGGTTTCGTCCGAAACGTGCTGGCGCCGCGTGAGAAGACGCTGTCTGCGGAGCTCGTCGAAACTCTGGCAAAGCTCGATAAGTTCAGAGACAGTGGCAGGGTTCTTCGAGAGCAGCATTTGGAAGGCATCGTCGCAAATGCCCTTCATGATGTGGCGTACCTTGTCCGCTTCCGCCATGGTTGGGTTGACACGCCGGCAGAGGTCGAGGATGTCCTCGATGTAGCTGGTGAATGTTTCGCCAGTTTGCTGGACCGGCTTCGGAGTCGTTGTTCTGCTCGAAGTTTGCGCACACCAGGGCGTCCGAAAACAGCTGCGATGCTGGTTTTAAAGGTCGTCCAAGTGGGGATGTCGGCCTCGTGGTTTTTGTACCATAGCTTGCGACATCCGTTAAGTAAAACATCACGATGCCGAGCTTCATGGATCGTCCCATTTATTGCTAGCACTCGCGCGTTCATAGGATTCAAGCCAATCCTCGACGTCTTTTTCATCGGTGCCGCTGAAGATCTCTGGCTCTCGCAGACGCTGGGCACCGGGACACATGGGCGGGGAAGCCGGTGGGGGTGTCGAGACGGCGTCGTCAGGCATGACGGACGTGAGCTTTCGGCTACGCAATTCCAGGGCCGGGGAAAACCGCAGCAGCCTCCACCAAAAATAATGAAAACACTGGGCTACAAGCGGTGCTCGTCGTAATAGTAGCAGCAGGAACTGGACGGGCGCGGGCAGCGTTGCAGCAAGAACACGGGCTAGGCAGCTCCAGCTCGTGCCTCGCGCAGGGCTGGCGATGTGGCTGCAGCGCTGGACATTCCTCTTCACTACAGAAGCATAGTTTCATCTCGTAGTGGGCTGTTGTGGCATCGAACATCACGCCGATGTTCGTTTCCTCTCCTTGATGCTTCACGTGAGGCTCTTGCTCCACGACCCGCAGTCGCACTTGGGTCGACACTGCGTCCCTGTTCTTCTGTATCAACTGAGCAGCCGAACCCCCTTTGCCGCGTCACGTACCAGGCAGCCACCTCGGTCCACTGTGGTTATACTGTGGGACCAAACTCGTGTTCCGGGAAGACT
>NC_051185.1:32998437-33034295 GCF_013339695.2 Rhipicephalus sanguineus
GAAACAAGAAATTGCGAGCCCTGATCCGCGCCATTGTCAGAGAGGAACTTCACGGTCTTGTTCCGGGCAACACAGCCACTTCGCCTGTACGCTCTCCTCCTCCCAACCTGCGTGAAATTATCAAGGACGAACTGGCATCGATGACAACCGTCGCACGTGCCCCGTCTCCTGTATCTTTTCGCATGCCTTCGTACGCAGAAGTTGCATCACGGGCCCCTGCCCAATGTCACCTGCGCCTGCGGACGTTTCCGTGCGACCATGTTGGCTTCGATGGCATCACAAGGCACAAGGGCAAACCACACTACTCTACCTGGCGTCCTTCGCGCCCCGTCTGTTTCTACTGTGGCATACGGGGCCATATATCCCGTTTCCCGCCGCCGCCGTCAGCAGGATGAACGACGTGGCTATCTGCTTATGAAAGAGACTTTGCCCAAGACTGATGCCTACGCTCCAGCACCGTATCCATCCTCCTCACGTCGGTCGCCCTCACCTCCACTGCCCAAGCCATGCCTCGTCCTCTCGTTCACACTCGCCGCCGTTCTCCGTCACCATTTCGGCGTACGACATCACCCTTGCGCCTGCTCCGATCTCTCTGGACAGCCACTCGGAAAACTAGAAGCTGCAGTTTTTGGAGGGGAAACTGCTCGTTGTCGAAACGTCACAAGCTCTCTTCCGCTCGCCCAGCAATTTACTGCCTGTTTGTGTGGAAGGTGTTTGTGTTGACGCCCTTGTAGACACTGGAGCCGCAATTTCAGTCATTAACCGCGAATTGTGTTTTCGGTCTACGGAAAGTGCAAACTCCTTATGTCGGTCCCCTGTTATGCGGCGCTAATTACAATCCGATTTGCCCGACCGGACAGGTGTACTGCGCGCGTTTTCATCGACGGAGTCCGCCATCATGTACAGCTGGCTGTGCTTTCTTCATGCGCTCATCAGATAATCTTAGCGGGACTTCCTATCGGCTTCGTCGGCTTGTCATTCTTGCGGTCAACCTCTCATATCTTACGGACACTGAGCTTTTCTTCTGCTGCCGATTTTCACCGCCCAACCTTGTCACAGCTGCGGATTTTCTCCTGCCTTCAGGGCAAGAACGTGTACTTACGATCAGGGTCACGAGACGTTATAGATGGCGACGCGGTGGTTACACCTTGCCAGCGCTGTATTTCTCGAGGCATTGCCATCGCATCTTGTCTAGTGCGGTTCCAACGTGGTTATGCAAGCATCACCGCCTACAACACGACGCCAGAAGCCCTACTGCTGCCAGAGGGGACTACTGTTGCCAGCATTACCGAAGACGCACCGGTATGTGTCGTTACTGTTTCAACTGACTCGTCATTTCCACAATATACGCCCGGCGGAAGGTTCATCGCGTGCTCTAAAGGCCACTTTGAGTACAGATCTCAATCCGACCCAGACTGATGCCTTGCTGGACCATATTAATGAACACAACGCTTGCTTTGACGTTTGTTCCGATGGCCTGGGTCAAACAACAGTGGCCGCTCATCGCATCGACACAGAGACGGATCTCGTGTCATTCGTCGCCGCCCTTAACGTGTATCAGCTTCTGAACGCAAAGTTATGAAGAACAAGGTCAACGATAGGCTCGCACGCAACATTATCAGGCCTTCGGCAAGCCCGTGGTCTTCTCCTGTTGTGCTGGTTAAAAAAAGGATGGCTCGGTGCGATTTTGCGTTGATTATAGAGCGCTGAACAATATTACTC
The DNA here is from genome assembly GCF_013339695.2 of Rhipicephalus sanguineus. Taxonomy (NCBI): domain Eukaryota; kingdom Metazoa; phylum Arthropoda; class Arachnida; order Ixodida; family Ixodidae; genus Rhipicephalus; species Rhipicephalus sanguineus. The sequence goes on from NC_051185.1 coordinate 33,000,160, forward strand.
GTAAGGACGTCTATCCTATGCCTCGGATCGACGACGCTCTTGATACTTTACAAGGTGCCGAGTACTTTTCGAGCCTCGACTTGCGCTCTGGTTATTGGCAGATCCCGATGCACGAGTTCCGATAAGAGAAGACTGCATTTGGCCACCCTGATGGACTCTTTGAATTCAATGTAATGCCTTTTGGCCTCTGCAATGCCCCAGCCGCATTCGAACGAATGATAGATACGGTACTGCGTGGATTAAAATGGAAGACCTGCCTTTGCTACCTGGACGACATCGTCATCTTTTCGTCCAGCTTCTCACAGCAGCTGGAACGGCTAGACGAAGTTCTGACCTGTCTAGCTAAGGCCGGTCTCCACGCTAAACACTAAGAAGTGTCGTTTGCCAGCCGCAAGCATCAAAGGTATTAGGTCACTTTGGTCAGCAGGCATGGCATTGAGCCCGATCCGACAAAGTTGCTGCAGGTACTGCACTTTCCTACACCAACCACACCTAAAGACCTTCGCAGCTTCCTCGGCTTAGCGTCGTACTTCCGCCGCTTGTGCGTGATTTCGCCCACTATTGCAGCTCCTTTGCACAAGCTTTTGACCGTGAGCGCACCTTTTGTCTGGTCGGATGAATGCGCAGCCGCTTTTCACACTCTCAAGCGATGCCTCCATCGCGGCCAGTGCTTCGGCATTTCGACCCTGCGCGTCTACTGTCCGACACACTGACGCAAGTGGACATGTCATCGGTGCCGTCCTGCTGCAGCGGAACCACGCTTCCGAAGACAAGTCGTGGCCTACGCGAGCCGCACTCTTTCCTCCTGCTGAGCGAAATTACAGCATCACCGAACAAGAGTGCCTCGCCGTCGGTGTGGTCCGTACAAAAGTTTCGCCCTTATTTATACGGCCGGCATTTCACAATCGTCACTGACCATCATGCTCTGTGTTGGTTATCGTCTCTCAAGAATTTGTCGGGACGCCTTGGCCGTTGGGTACTGCGTTTGCAAGAGTATGACTACAGTGTCACATATAGGTCGGGTCGGCAACACCAAGATGCTGACGCTTTGTCGCGGTGCCCGCTCTCGCCAAGCGCCCAAGTGTCGCCTTCAATCTGTTCATCACCAACCAGCCAAGTGACCAAGCAGACGGCCGGTAGTCCGAAAGAGTCCGTTGCCTCAGTGGACATTCTTTCATCACACAGATCTCACCTCGCTCCAACATGCAGATACATACTGCCGCACAATCATCGATCGGCTTACAGGCTTATCCCGTGCCCCCAACAGCCGCTTAAGACGACAGCTTGAACGTTTTAAACTTCGAGATGGAACGTTATGTAGGCACATTTACCACCCTCTCGGTAACCAATGGGTTCCAGTCGTCCCTCGTTCACTTCGTCTCCAGGTTTTACAAGCCCTGCACGACGACCCGACAGCTGGCCACTTGGGTTTCACAAGACTTACGAGCGCATCAAACTCGGTGCTTTGGCCTGGCCTCTCAACAAGTGTGGCGAAGTACGTCGGTTCCTGCGCGTCATGCCAACACCGAAAACGTACCACATCTCTTCCCGCAGGCCCTTTACAACCTCTGCCGTGCCCGTCCGCTCCCTTTGACGTCGCGGGCATCGACTTATACGGACCCCTCCCGCTTACGCCAGCCGGTCACCGCTGGATTGTTACTGCCGTGGACCACCTAACTCGCTACGCGGAGACGGCAGCTCTTCCCTCTGGTGCTACCTCGGAAGTAGCCGATTTTGTCCTGCGCGCCATTATTTTGCGCCACGGTGCCCCTCGTGTTCTCCTTAGTGACCGTTGGCAAGACATTTCTTTCCCATGTTCTTGCTGAAGTCCTCCAGGCCTCTAACACCGTACATAAGACCACATCAGCATATCATCCGCAAACAAATGGTCTTACAGAGCGTTTTCACCGAACTTTGTCCGACATGATATCCATGTATGTTCAGCCAGATCACAAAAACTGGGACACTGTACTCCCTTTCGTCACGTTTGCATATAATACTGCCACACAACGCACGACGAATTACAGCCCGTTTTTCCTCGTGTTTGGCCGTGAACCGACTTTTGTTCTGGACACCACATTTTTATCCACGCCCTCTGTTCCATCTTCGTCCCTTCCAGAAGAGTTCGCTGCTCGCGTCGCCCGCTGCCGTAAAATTGCCCGCGCCAACACTGCTACCATTCAGGACAAGAGGAAAGTCCGTTTTGACGCGAAACGTCGAGTTGTTTCGTTCCGTCCAGGCGACGAAGTCCTGCTGTGGACACCTGTTCGTACCCCTGGGCTCTGTGAAAAATTTCTTCATAGATATCTCGGTCCATACACCGTGCTGGAAAGGACATCTGCCGTGAACTATCGCGTCGCTCCAGCCAGCGCGGCTACTGATCGTCGTCGCCGCAGCACCGAGATCGCTCATGTCTCTCGCCTGAAACCATATATTCGGCGTTCCTACCCTTAACCTGCTGCCCGCTTTCGCGAAGGGGGAAAATAATGTGAGCGCTGACTATATAGTTCATCTTCATCTGTACAGAAACCATTGTAATCATCATCTTCGTTTGTCACGCGGGCTGCGCCGCTTTGGGACATTGAAATATAACCTTTCGATTACCGAACTGGGCGTCGTCTCATAATATATATATATATATATATATATATATTATATATATATATATATATATATATATAGTGAAACTTCAACACGTTTTCATCAAATCACTACCAGGGCATTTGATGAGCCATCTTAAACCTACACTAGTACAAGTGAAACCGTCTTAAAAATATCGTCTGATGTATTCTGATAGCGCATCGTCACTGGTTTTCAGGCAATGTCCCCGTTAAATACAGTGTTGGGCACGTTCTTGCACACCTCATCTGTGACGCCACTTCTGGGAGCACGTGTTAAATAACGTCGAATCGGTGTTCGCTGCGCCCACTCCGTGTTTCGCACCAGTGTCACGTCCTCGTCACATATCCTGACTGACAGACCACCCCGCCCAGTCACGCGCCTGACTCGCGGTAACTTTATTGCCTACCGCTTTACGACGCAGATAGGTTTCAGTTTTATGTCGTTGATTATTAAGAAGTGAAAGATTAAGGCAGCTAAGCCTGACAGCTCCTATACCGCACAAAACACCATTACTACTTTGGGGAAGACAAGTCCGTTATTCGAAACGTCGGCTCGAGCGAGGCCCCCTGCTGAAAGATTTTTGAGCCCTTCAAGTTTCCATGTTGCTCTGAGCTTCTGGCTTATATAGACAGTGCCGCGTGTTTTAACTGAATGTACAGACAAGAATAGGAGAAAAATAAAAAAAAAATTGTTACTTTAAATATTGTAGACTAGTGTCAATTTTTATGTTCTTATGTGACTGAACTTTGTGTGGCCTCATTTGTCAACGTATTCGATGTCGGTGTTGTGACGTAATGCACAGAGATGTGCATGCGCGCTCGGTTGGCCGTAACTCCTTCCTGGATAGGACGTATATAAGGGCGCGTTTCGTTCAAAGAACATTCCTTTTGGCGCACTTCAACCCGTGCGAACCACATGGTGTCTTTGTGTAAGCTTTGGTGTTTCGCTGCTGGATGCATCTTGTCGTATTTAGAGGAGCTATATGAATGAATATCCTGCTCAAGGCATATTTTATGGCACTGGCACAAAGACAAACGCGGAAACATCAAAAGACCCCTGTTCGAGGCGACAACTACCGTCAACGAGATAGTCAACGATGGAGACGGCTTGTGCTGACGACTTCAGTTAGTTGAACGATAACAAATACAACATGTAGATAAGAAAGAAATACCATAGGCACATGAATCTCGGCTTCAACCACCTCTTTCTACTGTGGCTGTTAGAAAAAGAAACACAGGACGACTTTGTGACAGTGACTTACCTCTCTTGAGACAAAATAGCGTGGTAATGAAACGGTTTTACTGTCTTCTTATAGACGACACCTTATCAATTATTTTTTTTCTTCTCCTTTAAAGCGACAACTCCTTGTCAGCAAACAACGACTTTCCTCACCCCCTTAACCTTCCTCTTAATCACAATATGTGGGTGCATCCTTAGACCTGATCCTCGCTTCGCTTCTTCGCAAAAACTTGTCGTCGACGCCCCACCAATCCCACTGGGACCACCTATAACCACCGCGAAGCACCCTCGAAAAGCCAGGACCATAGTAGCGATAAAACTGTCTAAGACAGCGAGGGCGGTCACACGTGCGCTGGCCACACTATTAGTTGAAGCCAATATTGGCTGACAGGCCTCTGTGCTTTGGGTGTTTAGTTTTCTTTAAATAGCCATTTTTATGCGGGCTAAGCAGCGGGCTGTTTAGGATGAAGGTTGGCTTCTTTGATCTAGCTATAGGCTGGGCCCATATCACGTAGGCCAATGTTCAGTGTGGCACGGCTTATTACCGATACCGTAACTTTGGGGCACTTGCATGCACCTCCTCACTCCTACTCAATCTCTCTCTCTACTATCTGCCTCCTTCTCCCTCGCTCTCACACACACACTTGCGTGCCCATGAAAAGGGAAGAAGCACGCGAAACATCTTTATGCGAGTGCCATGGTGCAAGACCGTGATTAAATGAGTATGTCCACCGGGAGGGTCCGCCCGAAAGTGCTGAATAGGAGGCTGATTTATGGCCTCCCCTCCGAGGGCGAAGCAATTGCGTGACGTCAGTTGCGGGATAGGCACTCGTCCCTAAAATGGAGAACTTCTAAGATATAAGAGGAGCCCACTTTCTTCGGACCGCTTCGTTGAGGATACCGCAATGAATCAGAGAAATTGAAGACACAGCTTCAAGAATGTAAGAGAGTGAAGAATATATAGACCTTCTTAACACTACCCCGTACATTTTCCTCGTTGTTTCAGTCACCTATAATGGAGCCTAAGCCACAGGTTTGCTGTAGCCGCTCTCTGGTTCCTGTATAAGAATTGTTTAGTCGCCCAGTGGATGACTGCATCTGATTACCTCCTTCTGATATGTGTGCCAGGTCGCAAAACTTTCAACAGCACTCCTACAATCAAACTAAACAAAAAATTGAAGAGTTCTGTATTTGTGGTGGACGTTACTCTGTAATTACGTTGTGATAAACCAGTCATGCCAACGGTATTCGCTTTTTAGGCTGTGGAGATAATTGTCGGCTCTGCATACGTATTCAACTGGATTAGGAACTTGTTTATAACTGGTTACTACGATACACTCTGGATTCGACTGACAAGCCGGTTCACATACAACACTACTGTGCATGATACTTGTAAAAATATTGCGTCGAACCTTTGCTTTCCACTGGATTAATATCAGAAATTGTTAGACTGTTTGCGATCACTGAGCTTAATTAAAGTATTCTACAAAAATCCACCTCCGCGTGCTTCCTGCCTCACTTTTTCTCTCAGTCACTTCTGCTTGGGCGAGTTTGTGTGCTGAAGTAAACAAAAGCAAATGAATATAATTCGTAGCACTTACGTCAAATAATTAATCATCATTATAAGAGGCTGCATTTTAATTTTCGCTGATTTCAGCTCGGGATTCTCATAACGACTTTTCTTTGAAAAGTCTTCAATTTTCTACAGCCGACTTTTACTAGCAAGAAAGAGTTAGCGTTAGCAATAATATTCAAACAAGCACAACAGCTAGCACAGACAGCTTTGACATAAAAGATTTCCAGTATGAGTACCTGATATTGCCCACTAACAGTTTTTTTTTTCGGCCTTCATGCTTGCTGAGGGAACTGTGTGCATATGTTGTTCAGGTATTTAACCCTCCTGCTAATACGTGCTACGAAAAAGCTCTCTTTCACCTGAATTACGTCACGAATACGTGACCAAATCGCGATCGACCCAGCTTTACTAAAAGCACACGCCACGTCCATCATGTATTCGTGTGATACCGTTTAGTTTCCCAGAAGCCCAGAATATCCAGAGATATAATGATATGACATACACCGCGTTTAATTCAACGTTTCTTCAATTCCAAGAAAAAAACGGCCGCGAGCGCCCCGAGACCATGTCATATAAATCATGCCGCACATGACATGCGTGTCATCATTTGCACGTTAGGACCTGTCATTATGTTCACCATGAACTCTTGTCACGTCACGCCAGTTTTGGTATACATGAAATTAACGGAATGGCCGCAAGAGCCCCGAGGCCGTGGAATGTAAATTATGCTGTTCATGACATGCATGTCATGATTTTCATGTTATGACCTGTCATTTATGTTTGTAGTACGGTCATGTTATTCCATACCAATTTTGGTATACATCCGATTAACGAAACGGCCAGGAGAGCACGAAGTCGTAGGTGGCTAGATAGATACGCTCAAACTCGCAGAAGTTCGCTAAGAAATGCTTCGCATTTAAAAAAATGTCGTCGAGTCTAGCATTATACTAAAAATATTGGCAGAACATAAAGTACATGTGCTGCTTTTAAATGGAACTGCTTGAGTGCTGCTCTCTGCTTAATTGGTCATTAGAACACAATGTAATGCTTAATGAATCTCAAGACACGAACCTCTAACTTTCGATTGCGTCTTTTTCTTATTACCAAAAATTTTAGTGAGACATACATGTTCAATTGTTTCTTGCTCCTGATCTTATTCCTTTTATTTTTTTGTCTTTACAGCGCTTCACCATTGCTAGCCGAACACTTTTCGCAACGTTCTCATCGGCAATAGGAAATGTCTCAGTGGCACCATTTTTTTTATTTATTTCTTGCACGCACAATCTCGTCTTGTATGATCGATACCCTACTAAACTACGCTTGCAGTCACTGTGACATTGACAACATAGTTAGGCTCTCTTTTTTTATTTTCTGCCCCCTTTCTGTACAGCTGTCGTCCTGCATTCCCCAGCGGCTCTGAATATAGATTGCTAATTATTACGCTTCGCTTGTGCGCATCGCCCGCGAAATCTTTGCGTCTCTTCTTCTTTTTCCTTTACCTTTGTGCCTGACGCAAAAACTAGGCCACTTTGAAGCTCCCGTGATGAAAGCATTTATGGATAAAGGCACCTCCCCCCTCTCTGAGCAGAGCAGCCTGAGCAGAGCAGCACGTTAGTTATAAATCACTGAAACAGAATGGCGTCTCGTGCCTCGCTTGTTGATAAGTTCACTGTGACCGCCGCATCTCTTCTTTAAGTTTCTCGAGCCTGTCTTGCTCCAGCGGTCCGGCAAACGTGGTCGTTATATTGGGGAGATAAAAAATAAAAAAAAAGGAAAAACAACGCCGAGTCTCTTTATGGCTGTCTCTATGAATGCGTTCTTTATCTGCCGTTGTAAGCAGCCGACTCTAATGCACTCTTTGTGGGTCGAGGCTCTTCAGAAAAACGCGTGCGGAGAATATTTGGATGAAAAACAATAAATAGCCCTGCTTATTGCCTGTTTCGGAAAGAACAATCTGGCTAGGTGAATATGTTAAAAGTGTGGTCTAACTGAGTGGTTCCTGTCTGAGTACGTGGGAGAGGTCAAACTGTCTGTGTCGGGAAGTAACTGAAATGGTTTCACTTAAGTTTGTTCGCAATTTTCTGCAAACAAATTCAAGGCTCACTGACTCAAAGGAGATTGCTCTGATTTAGGGATTTATGCAAGGAACAAAGGCGTACCGTAACTCTTCAAAGGTTAAGTTGAGGTGTTCGCGACACGATTGCAAACACGTACATATGAAGTCCTGAAACGCGAAATTGATGTCTGCTTCAGCTATCCTAAATCGCGGAATACTTCCTGACCCCCGTTTATTTAACAGTCGTGTAAAAGTACGCACGATCTTACAAAAAATGTAGTTTGGTTTGAGGGTTATGTCATGGTCAAAACAAGAAAACAGAGCATGCCGGATCTATATAAATTTTAAGTAGACGAATTAATGTTTATCTCTTCTTCAAGTTTACAAATGGAGAGTGGTATAGCTTTATGTAGGCAGCATTGATCAGAAGTCGCTTAACAATGCAATACCATAGCCAAGGAACTGGTGGGAGGCGTGTTCGCGAGGAGCCTGTGAGTAGCATATGAATAATAAGTCACAGTAACCTACAAAACGTGAATTCTGACGTTTCGACTGGGATGGGCCTTTATCAAAGGTCGATTGGGATAGATAGATAGATAGATAGATAGATAGATAGATAGATAGATAGATAGATAGATAGATAGATAGATAGATAGATAGATAGATAGATAGATAGATAGATAGATAGATAGATAGATAGATAGATAGATAGATAGATAGATAGATAGATAGATAGATAGATAGATAGATAGATAGATAGATAGATAGATAGATAGATAGATAGATAGATAGAAGAAGGACAGAACCAGAAGACAGACAGACAGGACAGACAGACAGACAGACAGACAGACAGACAGACAGACAGACAGACAGACAGACAGACAGACAGACAGACAGACAGACAGACAGACAGATGCTCTAGTGTAAACAAGAGAACGGAATTTTCGGTTTTCGGACGGCGTTGGCATAGCTGTTGAAATCGAACCAGACAAAAAAGGTAAACATTTAGGGAGAGTCTCAAATCGATTGGCGGCAGCGATGTAGAGTTCACGACGACGAAGACATGGAAGCGAGAATATGAAAGGAAATTTGAACAAATGCGGCACACTGTGCAGGAACCCGGCGCACGAGACGACGCTGTACGAGAACGCGGTGTCGTCGTCACCGTTGTCATGGGACCATGCACGCGACGTTTTGCGGAAGCACTCCCTCGAGGAAAGACGCGAACGCGTTCGCTCCCAAGAAAAGCGCAGCAGCGAGTTATTTCAGAGACGAGACGTCGGGATTGTATGCCAGGGTAACGTTGATGGCTAGGTCCACTAACAAAATGTGTCCTTGTCAATCTCCGTTAGAAGCACGAAAGAACGCGCTTGTTTCATTTTTGTTTTCCACCCCTGATCGTGTTCTCGTGGAGTTGGGTATATTACTCTGTGTAGCTGACGTTTCTAGCACCTAGCAATAACACTTATTGGCGGACGCGCACTTAGAATCAGGGCAACAGGCTCGAGCGATCATCAGAAGAAGGACGTCATAGAGCACTCTTGTTCTGTAGGGTGAACTTTCGGTTCAAGGCTATGCTTACTTAAAGCAAGTGTATAGTGTGCGACTTGCAACTGAACCTGCTACTTCAACCAAGTCTTCTTATGTGTAGCGGTAGAGCTTTTGAGCGATGTTCCTCTGATCGTGATTGTAGTTATATACCAACACATTATAACTACATTCACCTTTTTATTTGTTGGTTAAAAGGTACAAGGAAAGACGCAGCCGAGAAATATGAACTAAGTATACTCACGATCAACTTCTCCGTCAAATACCTATCGTTGTCGTACTTTCGCATGAACCTTCCGAGTACGGCATACCCACACTCTCATGACTTTGTAGTGTCCTCACTGTCTATTCCACTTTCATTCGTTTGCACACCTTTCCCCTTCTCATGTACAGGTTCTCAACCCGGGTAACTGCTATGGTTAACCTTCCTCTCTTTCCTTCACCTTTCCGTCTCTCTTTCTCTATACACCAACGACATCAACCGCAGTTGCATGTATTCGAAGCTCCCGCCGCTTTCCATCGCTCTAGCAGTGTCAACGACCGTGCATTATATACGTATATTTATATGCTCGTACTTCACTTTGCCCTACGTTGCATCGTGCATCATTGTATTGCGACGCGGGACCATGGCAGGCCCACTCGATCATACAATTCATTTGGTCGTTCTTTTCTTTAGTTTGTTTTGCAGCCAAAAAAGGCACAGTCGGCGAGAAGCGCCACACAGAGTATACACTACTATATAATATACGTGCGTTGTGCGACGCGATGGGCACGGCACGAACGAAGCGCACTCTATAGCCTGTTTCGCGTATAGCGCGCTCTCCGAAAGCGGCAGAGAACGCGAGGCTCGTTTTGTTTACGCGAGCCCTTTGGTGCCCTGTGGTGCGTGAACGGCTCCGTTCGTGCGTCCAGAGCGCGATGCACGGATGGGGAGTGAAGCCTTGCTGAGTGAGCACGTTTTCCGAGCGAAATGTACCCTTTCTGCGATTTCCATTGTGCTTTTCCGCGCGCATCTTTAGTTGCGTGCAACGAGAGTTCAATATCCCTGTTTATATCCCACCCAGCCTTTGTTTTATCTTTCCATTCGCTTCCGCTTCGTATCGTCCCTTGTTACCCGATGATCTATTGTGGTGATAACACCGCTGAAGATTCTTGAGAATCATTGGGAAGATATCGGTAACGCCGCACATAAGGTGTAGTTGCAGAATCCGTCGCTGCAGGCATAAAACGTTCATAGTTCTTGCTGGTTCGTCTTATCATTAAACAAAGAGGGAACGGTAAGGGCGAGACAGGGAGGCTAAACAAAGGTCTCCGGGTTCACTACCCTGTACTAGGAAAAGGGAAAGGGAATGTGACAGAATTAAAGAGGAGAAGAGATTCTGTAGCGATACCACAGTCATGACAATAGCACTGTCCAAAATGAACAAACCCATACTGGCGGTGAGCAGTCGCAACGTGTCGTTCTGTGCAGCTTTCCTAAGAAACCGCAGCAACGCCCCTATTGCGGCTCGCGTTGAAATCCGGCTAAGCCAGTGGCCCAGGAGTTTGGTTTCTGTGGAAGGGCGGTTGTCCAGCTGGCCTGATGCCGCTGAGAGGACTGCTCTTTCGGAATAGAGCAGCTGCATTCGTAGAGAGAATGCGCGATTGTTTTGCTGCACCTGCAGGGTTCACTGAATGAGTATCAACTGTTCAAATAGTGAAAGAAAGAGCATTTGCGAATGACACTTGAAGACACCGACGGACCAGGGGAGTAGTCATGTCTCGATAGGTCGGACGCGATACGTAGTTGAAGATTAGGATCCAAGGTATGTGGGCATGGACTTGGAAACGTGGGTGAGCTCCACAGGCCCAGCGTTATGTGGGGTGCTACAACACGAAGCCCTCTTTCTCCGTCTGACATTGAAAGGGGTATGGCAACAATGCTGACGCCGTCGTGGGAAGGTTGGGCATGCTTGATCATTTACCTTGGCGGAACATTGGAGAGGCCTTTGCCCTGCAGTGGGCGTAGACAGGCTGATGATGATGATTATTATTATTATTATTATTATGATGATGATGATGATGATGATTTACCTGAATGTCACAGTCACTAGGTAACCACTGAAATTATGTATGTGCCGTTTTCATTTTGTTTCATGGTGAGCTTGACTGATTTCTTCGAAGAACTGCTCATGTGAGCCGTCACTTAAAAGGGAGATTAAACTTCAAAGAGCACATATGCAATCACGCAGGATAGACCATGAATATGGTGGTTTGTCTGTGACATATTGAAGACGTGCACGGATGGCTACTAGTTCAGCAGCTGCAAGTGATGTTACGTGAAACATAATGGGTTGAATTTTGAGATAACCCGATTGGCGTCATCACTTGGTCACGTGAGCTTTCTTGCCATGGAATGTTAGAGCCGACGCTCGCGGGATTTGGTGCTTCACGCGGCACATAATGCTTAACATTACAAAACAAACGAGCACGCAAATGAGGACGTTCTGGAAAAAGACAAAAAAGAACAGGCGAAGTAATCATTCCTTGACGCCATATTGTAGCTGGCGCAGACACTCCGAACTCTGCAAGATAAACAATTCTCTCGTCCTCGTCAAAGCAGTCAAAAGAAAACAAGGCCCAAAAAGGCCTTCCACGCGTTCTCGTTTGTGCAATTTGCCTGCGCGCGTGCGCTGATTACCAGAGGGAAATTGGGCGCCGTTGTTCTGAGCAGTTTTTTTCTTCGGTGGTATCGGCGAGTGGTTCGTGTGCGAATAAAAAGATGTTATGTTCTCGCTTCAACCAGCCCAACTATTCGGCAGTTGTTTGTGTAGGCTGGGAAGAGTTTGCGATCACGTTCCGTGATGCGAACGAAGGGCGCACTGTTCGGCGATTGAAGGACGTAGTACGGAAGCCGGGCAGCTCAACCCTGGCTATTGTGCGTCGCTGTGTGAGGCCATCGATGGATACATAACGATTAAAGCATTCGAACGGCGGTTAGCCGACAGCAGTCATCATTTAGGTAATTCTAGTCAAGACTAGTAATACTTTAGACAAGATAGCCAGCGTTAGCGGTGGTTAAGGGTCGGTTTCAGGTCTGTCCAGCACTATAGATAGTCTACGCTAACAAATTGGAAGACAACACCGAGACCTCTTCGTCCGTGCATTGGGAAGGGTTTAGATGACGCCTGTGTGACGTGACGCCGCCTCGCATCGCCAAGAGGTAGATCAGGAAAACAAACATAAATATTATTCTTTCACCTTCTTTCTTGTTCGAATTTATGAAGAAGTGAACGTAGCTTTCACTGAGCGTACTTGAGTCGACCACCGCATGTTTCAGTCAATCTCTGTCTAGCATTGTCTCACAGGGGCTGCCGAAGATAGTGTCATTTTTCTTTCCTTCAAGAACCCCATCTCTGTCTTGCACTGAACCCCAGTACGAGAGTATTTACCGATGCATATAGCAATTTCCAAAACAACACGTACGCTTCTCAGCCTGACGCTTAGCTTTCTTCTACGTACCCTGTAAACTAGACTACGTGGCGAACATCATATCGGTTTAGCTCATTTTAGGCGCATTAAAGTGAGCTCGTGCTGGGCTTGCACGAGTGTTTACAACGACGAAAGCCAAGCGCGATACTCACACATCTTGCTGACCGAACTCCTTGCATAGCTACCGCATCGTTGAACCTGATGTGTGAAACTGAGCATAGAGGCCTGTGTGGTCGAAAGTTCCGGGGCCCTTCACCGCGGCGTCCCTCAGAATCGTATGTTTGGGACGTAAAACCACAGGAAATCATAGGGTTCCTATGTATTCGCCTAAGACTACTCGAAGGCAAAAGCCGTCTTCCTTTTTGTTCTCAGTCGATGTAGTGACTGCCTCCAGGATTGGAGACCTTGCAGGCTTTCTGCGCCTTGCAAGGTTTTTCACAGCCTCCATCATCGGCCCGCCTTTCATCAAGCGACGATGTCATATGATGGCGTCACTTTATGTGACGTCATAGTGACCTTATCATGACGTCACAAATTTTGGAGATCTGCGGCATCGTGATGACGTCATATGGAGACATCATCACATGATAAGGATTTCTTGTATCGCCTATGTTGACGCCGATGCCGCGGGACGCCGACGGTAAATTTTTGCTTTTTGATGACGCATGTAAGGCTTTCGCCTTAGTGATTATATTTAGACCTAACTGCGCGAAATCGTACTCCAGCAGTATAATTGCGCGAAGCTTCTTTCAGCGTCGCGTAGGTACTGTGACCGCCACGGGGTGCCGCCACTTGCCGGCAGCGCGTGGGCCTAGAATGGAAGGAGCAGCCAACAGGTTCGAAATATGGAAATGCTCAAAGTGGGGACGCTTGGTGACGTAGATTTCGGATAAGGTCACTTTGCCGTACTCTTTCTGTAACTTCCAGCGGGCTCGTTGCGAGTCAAAGAAGGGTAAAGAGGCTCGGGGTGTAAAAGTTCCTGCAACTGCCTAAAACTTGAAGTAGATTGCTTGAGTACCGCGAAAAAAAATTGCGGCAGGAGATTGATGACATATCTAGTCCAGTAGGGAGCACATTTCTACACTGCATCGAAGGGGTATTTATGTCACTTCTGAAAAGAAAAAAAAAGCTAATACGTCACTGTAAACGTTAACGCTCATGCGCGACACCTAGTAAACAACAATGAATAAAACAAAGGATACGTCGAGATAACACAGGGTCCAAGAACCAAAGCGCCTTGGATTAGCCTACAATAAGCCACGTATTTTAACACCACCCCTCTCTTTCACCACACACACACACACACACACACACACACACACACACACACACACACACACACGCACACACGCACACACACACACAACACACACACACACACACCACAAACAACACACACACACACACACACACACACACAACACACACACAACACACACACACACACACGCACGCACACACACACTTATTTTAGTGGATGTTCTTTTGCAAGGCACAACAGAAAAGGAAATATACCGAGCTTGAATACTTCACCAAAGAAATGCGTTCATTCAAGTCACACTGCCAGCTGTTAAACGCGCTGTTCTACGAACAAACTGAAACTCCTCCGTTAACACAGTTTGTTCTGCTTCTAAACAAAGCGCAACTGAAGACGACGAGCCGAGAATAGGGAGAACAGGGGTTTTAGTCAGCATAGCACCACGAGGAAAACGCAACTTTCCTCATTTCGCGCACGCGCCGTCTAACGATGCGACCCTGAGAAACACTTCTCCGCATCCGTCGTCGGCAGCCTTCCATCCCACGTCCTGCATTCCTAATTCCCGTCTACGCGTGGACGCTCCCCTCCCCTCCCAAACCTCGCACGCGCTGGCGGCCTCCTTTCTTTCCCGCGCCAACGTGGCTCATTGCTCTCCCTCGCGTCAGCCGGGCTGCTCTACGCCCATCGCTCGCTCATCGGTTTTCTTCCACAGTGCGCACGCGCACATCCCTCGCGTTTCCTCCTCTCCCATTCTTCTCCGCCTTCTCCCGAATTCCTTCAATCTTTCCCGCTCTCTTTTCCCCAGCTCGGACGACGGATCGTCACTCGCATTCCCGCTTGCTCAACGGCTTCCACGCGAACCGGCGAGCGCCGCGTTTCGTCTGCTCGACGGTTTGTCGTCTGCTCGTCGTTTTCGCCGGCTCCTTGCGACTGCTTGAGTGTGAAACGTGTTGAACTCTTATCGCATCTAAACTGTAGAAAGTTTACAAGTGGACCTGGGATATCCCTAAAGCCTGGAGTCTTCACTGTCTTGTTGCTGGGATGAACGTGCAGGCTATGCCCGATTTGCCGGCTCCGAGAATGTTCCTATAAGTGCATTTTTTTTTCTTCATCGGGTGCATTTTCAAGGAACACGGGATTGGTGAAATAAGGCTTCAGGAGCTTTAGCTGCTTTTCGCATTGACCACGCTGGACTTAAGTGCGCATTGAGATATCCCTCTACGCTTGTAATCTAGTGCAAGCCATCATCTTTCGACGGCTTGTGGATCTCAGTGGACGGTCTCGCTTTGTGACGGAGCAATATTTATCAACTGTGCACCTGTCAGCCCTGCGGTTGCGAGTTTTGCTCTAACCTACGAGTCTCACTGGTCTCACAAAGCGCGGGACAGTGTGGCAGTGGTTAAACACCGTAATAAGACACACAAGGGAGTGTGCAGCGCAACAGGACCATCGCCTGGCATTGCTACGTGCAAGTGTGTCTGTACGGAGCGCTCACAGACATTTACTACATATCTAAGCGTTTTAACGTGCTTGGTCGCCGCCAAGAGTAGCGCAGACACACGATCATGAGGCAGCAGCATTAAAGCAAACTCGGGCTCTTCACGCCATCTCTCGTTACGCTGACAATACTGAGTCTCTTTCAGCAGCAAGTTAGTGTCGTGTTCGCGCTAGTCAAGACCTCATTCAGTAAAGCCACATACAAAGACGTGACACGGATTCAGTGGTGACTACACGACGGACCTGAAATGTGTGATTCGGATAGCACCGGATAATCTGACCGCGCAAGCGCCTCTTTCGGATATCGCCGGTACGGATACGTCATGAGAGGAATTCTGGATTTACTGCCAAGGATGCCGTCACCTTCCAGATTCGTCGCGGCGGTCTGGTGCCTGTGGATTCTCTCATCGGCGTTCAACTTCAAGGCAGCAGAAGGTAAGTTTACGAATATCCGCAATTAGCGAGACAAGATACCACAATGCCTAACCTTGCGTGTTGTACGTACCGCACATTTCTTTAGCATACTAGTGCTACTTAAGTAAGGTTAGTAAGTATTCTTACTGCATGCCCTGCATGTTCATTGTCCCATCCTGCTCAAGAGGCAACAAACAGCTGGCACCTCATTTGTGCTTGAACGTCTAGCGTTCATGTATAAGCAAAAAAATCACGCCATATTCACGGAATGAATGATGGAGTGGGGCGAAGCTCGAGAGGGGAGATCATCGGTAAAACCGTAACTCTCCCGTGAAAGTTCGCCCATTACATCATTAAGAAAGACGTAAGACTGGCAAGTGCACTTCATAGAACTCGCAACTCGTAAGACTCGCAAGTGCACTTCATAGAACTAGGCGGTCGCGTACCACGAAAGACATGCATGTACAGGCCCACGGCTTTAGGATGTATAGCGTAGTGGGTTCCTCGCAAGTGCACTCAAATTATGATGATTTATAGCGTAGTGGGTTCCTCACAAGTGCACTTCGCTCCAAAAATTATGATGATTTATAGCGTAGTGGGTTGCTCGCAAGTGCACTTCATAGAAATAGGCGGTCACGTACCACGAAAGACATGCATGTACAGACCCACGGCTTTAGGAGCTTGGCCCCTAAAAAATTGCAGGTTGAAGCCTTTATCGACAATGGCGTGGAAAACAAAATAAATACGTGAGCGGAGCTACGCTTGCTAATGCAAACATAAAAAAATTGCTGTACTGCATGCATTCTACATTTGGCAGACTATTTGGATGCGCCAAACACAAATTCTTCCGTGGTTAGCGCTTCTAAACGCAGCGAAAGTTGCCTGACAATGACCAGAAGTAATTCCTACGCAAAGATCATAGCACGTTTGAAAATTTTAGAGAGAAGAGTACGAAGATGTGACAAAACACAAGGTGACAAGAAATTGGCAGATTCGCCTAAGCGTATTAAGTATGCCGGACATTTTACCACATAGCTATGCTTGGCTCCAAGAGTTGTTTCAAACAACATTCTGGCTAAATTTTCAAGGTGTGCGTGAAGCACTGTTCCGGTCTACACGCTATTTCATTCTAACGCGATTTCAAATATTAATTAATATGTATTCTACTTAAAGATACTAAATACCACTACATGGACCAATGTCCAATATATTTTGACACTTCATGTTGAATGTTGATACGTACTGCAAGTGAACAGCATTTTCAAAATTTTCCCATTCAATGAGGGAAATAAACGGAACTAAATCAAAATCGAGAACATGGGTATCATTGTTCTGAAAATCGAGTCTAAGTATTTAGATGACATAGCCGAACCAAAAAAATTTTTTCAGTTTTTTTAGAATTTTCACCAGAACTCGGCAGGCAATGCCGAATAAGGCTAGTCTGGTCGACACCTAATGACCATTATTTGAACGAGTGCGCACTGAGCGATCTCCACAAATGTTTGCCGCTTAGCTAATGACTGCCTTTACGAATATGTAAAGGCTTCGGGCTTCTGGCCACAGCAGACGCTTAGAATGCTGAATCGCGTGCAACATGCTAATAAGGAAGCACGCCTTAATTCCTTGCATACTAATTTTCTCAATGTTTTGTTCTTTCTATGCAATATTTCAGCATAAGCAGAACGATGGACGGCGCACAGAAATGCACATTTTGAGTGTGGGCTGTCTTCCGTGCTTTCCTATGTGTTGGTCGTTAAGGAGTACGCTAAACAACAATATAGGCGATGTCATACAAACAATAATGTACAGTCGACACTAAGGGGTTAGGGACTACGAATTAAGGGACACAACAAAACGCTGAATATTCCGCTACTTCAACAGGCAGCCTTGAATTTACAATTCAGGTCTGTTCTAATACGCTCTAACATTTTGCACTGTGCAGTTCGACGGAAAACTGTCAAAATTTCTGGAAAATAAAAATTTTCTCAGACATCGTCATTAAAGTGACTACGCCTACTGCAGGTGAAAGGCCTCTCCCGTGTCCCACCAATCAACCCGGTCCTGTGCTTTCTACTGCCACGTTATACCTGCAAACTTCTTAATCTTCTCTGCCCCCTTAACTTCTTTTCTACCACTCGCGCGCTTGCCTTCTCTTGAAATCCACAGTGTTACTCATAATGACCAGCGGTTATCTTGCTTACGCGCTACATGCCCGACCCGCGGTCATTTTTTCTTCTTGATCTCGACTAAGTAGCCCTTAACACCCTTTCTTTCTTTAACCCATCCGGCTCTCTCCTTGTCCCTTAAGGTTACACCTATCATTTTCCTTTCCGTGGCTCACTGCATTGTCTTCAATTTCAGGTGAACCCTATACATAAGAATCCTTGTTTCTGCTTCGTTGGTAAGCACTGTTAAGATGCAGCTGTTTTATACTTTTCTTTTGAGGGATAGAGATAAACTACCATAGTGGTAAACTGCGAAAAGTTTAGGAACCTAGTGTTCCCTAAACATTTGATGTCGGCTGTATATCTACCATCATGTACTTTCTCTCGTGGACTCGCACTGTTATCGATTTCGGAGAAATAAGTTTTGAGGAATCCCGCAACGTTGAGGAATGTTCATTAAACATCCACCAGGAAGATTCTTAATGAGTTTATTTGAAGCCACGTGCTACAAAGCTAGACGGATGACCATTTATTTGTTTTCGCGATATTGATGTCATTTCTCACGAAACCACATTAGTCTCGGGCATACCTCGTCAATGATTTTTCGTTCGTCTCGCCTGGCAACTTATCTGGCAACTCTGAAGTTTTTCTCGATTACCATGTTCCAAGTTTCCGGGGCTACCGTTTTCAAACCATGTCGATGAAATATGAAGCTCACCGACTTTGACGTTGCTTTTCGCCGCTGTCCCATCCGCGCATACGTTCCTTTGCGATGCATCGATACACACAACTTTTTTTTTTACACAAACTCATAATACACACACGAGAGCCTGCAGGCGCATCTGCATGCTATGCTTCGCTTCTTTTCTTTTGCTTTTTTAGTTTTATTTCTTCAGCTACACTGACACCCTAGCACGCATCATGCTTCCAAAAGATACAGCGGTGCTTCTCAACGACCCGGTATCCGAAATCCCTTTTTTTATCTTTCTTAAACTGAGTTTTGAGTCTACGTGCGCAAATTTTATCGACAGACTCGGATGCTTGATGACGCCATGAGCGTGCAGAGCGCGGTGCATCAGGTCTCTATTTTTTCTTTTATTTTTTTTTTCGAGACGCGGGCACGCCCGTAATCGACCCTGCCACTGAAAAGCCGCACTCACGCTGGCTCCTGAACTGGCGGATATCATATTTCCATTACGTGCGCCTCGCGCGTGTTAGCCGCGGGACAAATATCGCATTTGATATCGTTTATTTGCTTCGTATGCAGATGAAATGACCATTTTTGCTGTTGGTCGCGTTCTAAAGTTTATCTTTAATTACGCAGGTTTTTAGAAAGCCTGGAGGCTCCTATGCTATAAAGCTACTCACTCAATTTTCGACGGATGTCTAGCGCTTTCCTCTTTTGTACGTGATTCGGTGCTTTCCCTGCTTTCTTCACGCTGTTTTCTTTTTTCAAGCACATTACTTTGCGTCTAGCCTTTAGCTGCACCTCTAGCTTTTGCACGCACTAGGCAGCAGTAACGCAACATCTGCCCGCTAGGGGTAAGAGTGACATTTTACGAGTAACTCTCGCTCAAAAGCACACGGAGCTTACGTAGCTCAGTGAGCAGTAGAAACGTTCGAATTGAATCAGCGCGCGAGCGGTGCATTGCCAGTGGCGTAGCTAGACGTGAAGTTGAGGCATAAAACGTCTGCGAGAACTCGCACCCTTCCACGCAATCATTAAATGTGCTTCAGGTTTGAATTGCTAGAAATTAAGTTCATCAACAAAACTTGCCAATCGATCTACTTCTACGCGAGGAAAGTAGACACACACAAAAAAGAGATCATGTCATGTTCCCTCCCCAATGACACTTTCATGCTCAATCAATAAAAGAGAAATTGTAGAAAATCTAACGTGCCTTGTTACTTAGAGCGGAGCTCCTCCGAATGTTATTCTGCCGCCCAAAGCTCATATGCATGGCCACAACGCGACGTGTGTTCTTGAATGTAACGGGTTCGTATGATGATGACTACATTGCTGTGATGATGATGGTAGTTGTGATGATTGGTAACGTTTTTTTGTAATGGCTGCTGATGCAACAGGCAAATGCATTGCAACGTTTCTCGTGAAATAAATTGCGGCGAGATTCCCCTTAAGCGCTAGAGTAGTAGTACGCAAAAGCACTTAATGTGGAGAGGCGGGAATATAATAGCAAATACGCGTAAAAACCTCCACCACTTGCTAAGAGGTTTAGTGGAAGAAAATGAGGGAGAATGGGCAGCGTTCGGCCGTGCGCAGCAACCACGAGCTCATGCCCATGGCGATGCCGCTGAGGCGTAGAGCAATGCCGCTAAGGCCACTCTTCTTCACAACAGCGCGATCCTTATTATATTGTCATCACGGTGGGTAACCACGCGTCAACCAAACGTAGCTGACAGCAAGAAGCATAAGCCTGCAGAGACAAAGATTAACCGGTGTTGGTAGTAAGCGAGTAAAAACAGTACCCTTCCCACAAGCTTACCTATACTCTTCAATTTAAAAAAAAGTTGTACATGTTTTGTTTTGATTACCTATATAGCCGATAGCAGAGCCGAGTTTGGATGACGCAACTCATTATAATATTGTTTTCTCCTATATGTTGCTTGGAAAACCATTTTTAATGTGGACACAAAATGAGCAAGACACTCCTGTTAATTCCATCCTTTCATAAATATAGCAGCATTCGCATAAAAGGATACAAAAATGCTGCGAACGTTTCTGCAGGCAAGCTTGGTGTGTGGCATCCACGACCATCGGAATAACGAAACCAGCACCAGTAGAGAGAGAGAGATAATAAAACGAGAGAAAGGCAGGGAGGTTAACCAGAATTGTAGCATCCGGTTTGCTACACTACACTAAGGGGAGGGGGAAAGGGAAAGAAAGATAGAAAGGACAGCGGAGAGAAGAGCAGGCGCGCGATAAAAAAAAGATATAAACAAAGGAAGCTGTAGATCGGCAGTACTAAAGCCTATTCAATAGGTCACTGGCACGCAAAAAGTTCAGTAAGGCCTTAAATGGTTTTCGCTGTGCAGACAGTTCGGGTCGGCATTCCAGCACTGACTGTTCCGACAGGGGTCTGTCGTCAAGGCGGGCCAACACAGCAGCTAGCGACAGTCTCTGTTCTGAAGCTCAAACGAGATACCTGTGTCTGAGATTCTAGCTTGCGAAACCTCGACTGCAAAGTTTAGAAACATCAAGATTGCACCAGCATCCAGTCCTTTCTCAACGTTGCTAAGGCAAGCATGACTAGATAGACGGACTTTAACAGGATCACGCGTGACAGCGCGTTAAGGTTTATTCTCGGTGTCGTCACCATTCGCTCGTCCACGTTGACGAAAGAAGGCGAAAGTCACTCGGTCCTTTATTCCAATCCTCTAAGACGACTCTAAGGCAAAAGCAATGTCTTTTTTCTCAGTCGATTGTAATTTACACCGGCATCTTAACAGATCATAAATCAGGACAAATCACCTAAATGCCCGCCCATATTCATAGGGAAAGTCCTTTACGGCAAAATGTTCGTAAAACAAAATTCTATCTAATTTCGGTTCTCAACATCGGGACAAAGTAAACATCGTTTACGAACAAAATGTTTTAAGGGTTAATCCTCAGATTTTCTCCGTAACGGCGGACAAAAACTGGGGCGGTACTTTGTAGTCTGGTTACATTGAAATTGTGATAGCGGTAATCCAATTTGCATAATTTATCAGCCACCCTCCGTCTCACGAAGTATACACCTCGTCATCCCCGAAAATCCCAGCGATCGATTACGACACGATAGCTTGGTTTCTGTGGGACAAAGACACTCGTTAATGAGTGTCGAGCTGTCTATTTAGGTGCGTGCATGGACGCTCGGAATATAGGTTTAAAAAAAAAACGAGAATAAAATAAGGTCTGGCATGGGAGTTGGGTGGAGAGGTTAGAGGCCCCGATGGCACCGTCGACAGGTAGGCATTATTCATGAAGCGAGGACGCTGCGGCCAAATCAAGGCAGCGGCGAGGCAACGTTCCCAGCGCACCGTTATAGCGTGGTGGTACGAAGGTGCCACGCCCACGAGAAAACGTCGTTTACGTCGAACGGCCGAGAGAGAGGTGGGGATTTCTCGGGACCGTGGATCGACCAAGAGGGGCCGATGACACCGAAAACACATTTTTCACGCAACCACGCGTTTTGAAGGTTTTCATTTTCAGCAACTCCTTTGCAGACTCGGTTCTTTTCTACTTTCATGTGTCGCAGAGTGTGTGTCATTGATCCAAAGGAAAAATATATATTCGGAAAAAGCTGGAGCTACTTTAGCCCGCCTCTGCATCTTTAAATATTGCTACATGTAGGCTGCCGGAATCCATATTGTCGACGCGCGTGTGCGCCCGACGAAGAGGACGAAGGTCGTTAGCTGCTCGAGCTCGGAGCCGGATTGCTCAGCGCTGCAGCCGTTCTTGAAAATATATCTTGTGAATAGCGACTTGTAAAAGCGCTGTCACTCACGTAACATATTGGTGGAGGTGGGACGTTCCCCGTCCTCATCACGCAGCTCCGCAGATGGCCGCGTCATCCAGCCTCCTCGCCATGCTCCAATGACAACACCGTCCCCATCTCCAGCTGCGGCTCCTACACACCTTTGTTGCGGTCCCCATCCCCCGCCGATCCTGGGACATTCTCTGCGCAACCTGGCCTCGACGTCGACTACTGGCTTCGCCTGGTATGAACGGGTCAGTCAAACTCACCGGTGGGACCCTACCATGATGCTCGCTAATGTTCTCTTCTACTTGGGACGGAACCCGCGCATCTGTACGAAACACATGAGAGCCGAGCTCACCAGCTGGGACACCGTCAAGGAGAAGCTACGTGACATCTTTGGGAACACCGACCGGGTCGCTCACGCAGCTGCACGACAAGAGCTCGCTACCCGTGTCCAGTCACCTACGGAGTCGTATGTCTAATACATACAAGAAGTACTTGCTCTTTGCCGGAAAGTGGACGAGGCAATGCCCGAAGCTGACAAAGTGGGTCACGTTTTGAAAGGCATCGCGGACGACGCTTTCCATTTGCTGGTCTACACCAACGTCTCGACTATCGACCGCATCATTCAAGAATGCCGCCGTTTCGAAACGGCCAAAAGCCGTCGTGTGCACCCTCAATTTTCTCGGTTGCCAAACACGGCTGCCACGTCCACCTGCTCCGATTCCGCCGCTACACCGCCCTTTGAGCAGAGTGTAACGCGTATCGTTCGACGGGAACTTGAAGCGGCAAGTCCAGCGCCGTTCCAGCCCTCTCCATTCGACCATGCCACTATACAACCAACCCCCGCGGTCTCCGTTATTCAGGCGGTCGTACGACAAGAATTCGCCAACCTCGGGTTCCCTGTCGCCTGCCCCGTCTCTCGCCCCTCGTCCCGACCAATGCCCATGAATGCACCTCGAAGTGACCCATTCGTTCCTCCACGATCTCGCAACCCAGCGGAATGGCGTACTCCCGACGACAGACCCATCTGCTTCCGGTGCCACCGCGTTGGTCATGTATCCCGCTACTGCCGCGCCACTTGGACGCCGCCATATAGGACCCAATTTTTCTCGCCTTCCCGCCCATATGAAGATCTTCGCCGGTATTCGCCCAGCCGTACAGACCCTACTGGTGACACACCTAACAGCCGCCCTCCTGCTCGTTCACCGTCCCCTCAACGCCGTCGTTCCCCGTCGCCCCAACCCCGCCGCCACCCCTCGCCGCCCAACTTTGCATCGTACCCGACGGAAAACTAGATCGTGCAGCTCCTGGAGGTAGTGCTGCATCATCTCCTTCTGAACCAAATCCTCCGTTGACGCTTCCTACGAACAAGAACCTCATCGATGTGCATGTGGACGGTATTTCTTTGACGGCTCTAGTCGATACTGGAGCTCACGTGTCCATAATCAGTGCTCGTCTTTGTCGCCGACTGAAAAAAGTCCTCACACCTGCTACTACAAAAGCTGTACGCGTCGCCGATGGCGGAACTGTTCCTGTCACTGGAATGTGTACAGCTCGCATAAGCATAGCCGACCGTTACGTTCCTGTCCTCTTCACGGTGCTCCATAATTGTCCTCATGACCTCATCCTAGGGATGGACTTCCTGTCGACCCATTCTGCCCTGATAGACTGTTCCGCTGGTACTCTTTGCTTGGACCTTCCTCTTCAGCCAGATATTCACCCCGACCTCCCACACAGCCTCTGCACCTCGATTTCATCCGTCTACCGCCTAAAGCCCTAACATTCGCCGAATTCACAACGACTTCATCCGTGTTGGATGGGCACTACGTCGTCACGCCGATTACTGATGTACTTCTGGCACGTGACATCACTGTGCCTCACTGCGTCATAACTATAGCCGCTAACCGGGTACATCTCCCCGTCATAAATTTCGGCTTCACGAAGCAAGTCCTCCCTCAAGGCATCTTAATCGCCACGTTGCGGTCCTTAGCCGATGACCACGTCACCTCTTTTGCAGCAGACGTATGCTCCAATATTCCTTGTCGCCCACCCGATACCACAAGCCTCGACATGGCATTACGCCCATGATTGCCCCAGACCTCCCCCCAGCGCAATCAGCCGCCCTCATCCGCCTTTTGGCTTCTTACCGCGAGATCTTTGACCTTGACAATCGACCACTCGGCCAAACTTCTCTTGTGCAGCACCGTATCAACACAGGTGATGCTGTTCCCATTCACCGTCGACCGTATCGGGTGTCCGTATCGGAGCGCCAGATTATTCAAGAAGAAGTAAACAAGATGTTAGCTAAAGGCATTATTGAGCCCTCATCGAGCCCTTGGGCGTCACCCGTCGTCCTGGTTAAAAAGAAAGACAACACGTGGCGTTTCTGCATCGATTACCGGCATCTAAATCGAATTACGAAAAAGGACGTGTATCCTTTGCCCCGCATTGATGACGCTCTCGATTGTCTCCATGGCGCACGCTACTTTTCATCCATAGACCTTCGCTCCGGTTATTGGCAGATTGCCGTGGACGAGAAAGACCAAGAAAAGACCGCCTTCGTCACTCCCGATGGCCTGTACCAATTCAAGGTTATGCCCTTCGGTCTATGCAACGCCCCAGCCACGTTCGAGCGCATGATGGACTCTCTGCTACAAGGGTTCAAATGGTCAACATGCCTTTGTTACCTAGACGACGTCCTCGTATTTTCACCTACATTTGAGACCCACCTTGAGCGTCTGTCGGCTATTCTCGACGTCTTCCGCAATGCTGGCCTCCAGTTGAACTCGTCGAAGTGTCACTTCGGCCGCCAACAGATTACAGTGTTGGGCCACCTCGTTGATGCTTCTGGTGTGCGGCCGGACCCTGAGAAAATTCGTGCCGTCACCAGTTTCCCAGTACCCAAATCCGCCAAAGATGTTCGGAGTTTTGTGGGACTCTGTTCCTATTTCCGGCGGTTCGTGAAGGACTTTGCAGCAATCGCTCGACCACTTACTGATCTTCTAAAGAAAGACGTCCCATTTTCGTGAGGGTCCACTCAAGCTGCCGCCTTCTCTCACCTCATCACAATTTTGACGACGCCACCTATATTGGCCCACTTTGACCCATCCGCCCCGACTGAGGTCCGAACTGATGCCAGTGGTCACGGGATCGGAGCCGTCCTCGCCCAACGTCAGCAGGGACACGACCGCGTTATCGCCTACGCTAGTCGCCTCCTTACACCTGCGGAGCGCAACTATTCGATCACCGAAAGAGAATGCCTTGCTCTTGTCTGGGCGGTCTCCAAGTTCCGTCCATATTTATATGGCACTCACTTCTCCGTAATCACCGACCACCACGCGCTCTGCTGGCTTTCATCATTAAGGGATCCCACAGGTCGACTTGGTCGCTGGGCTCTGCGACTGCAAGAGTACACTTTTGCAGTGACGTACAAGTCTGGACGCCTGCATCAGGACGCCGACTGCCTATCTCGCTATCCGGTTGGCGAGTCGCGCACCGTCCCTGACACCGACGCTTGCGTGTGCACCGTTTCCCAACTGACCCACATAGCCGACGAGCAACGCCGTGATGCATCCTTACGGGCTATCATCGAGTGCCTCGAAGCCTCACCTTCGGACCGATCTCATCGCTCGTTCGTACTCAAGAATGGTACGCTATACCGCCACAACTTTCATCCAGACGGACCATCCCTGCTGCTTGTTGTACCCAAACACCTCCGCTCCGCTGTACTCCACGAACTTCACGACGTTCCAACTGCCGGTCACCTTGGTGTGTCCCGCACATACGACCGAATCCGCCGTCGCTTCTATTGGCCAGGTCTCGCACGCTCCGTCAGACGATACGTCGCGGCGTGTGAGAAATGTCAACGCCGCAAAACACCATCGACGCTTCCGGCTGGGTGCCTTCAACCCCTCGACATTTCGTCCGAACCCTTCTTTCGCGTCGGCTTGGACCTACTCGGCCCTTTCCCCTGTCTTCTGCTGGCAACAGGTGGATAGCTGTGGCCACAGACTACGCCACACGCTACGCCATCACACGAGCTCTTCCAACAAGCTGCGCCACAGATGTCGCCGATTTTCTTCTGCGCGACGTGATCTTGCAACACGGTGCTCCACGCCAGCTGCTCACGGACCGTGGCCGCACATTTCTATCGAGAGTCATAGCGGACATCCTGCGTTCATGTGAAACGCGGCATAAGCTCACTACGTCGTACCATCCGCAAACGAATGGCCTCACGGAGCGTCTGAACCGAACCCTAACCGACATGCTTTCAAAGTATGTTTCCTCAGACCACTCCGACTGGGACCTTGCTCTACCGTACGTGACATTTGCCTACAATTCCTCGCGCCATGACACGGCTGGTTACTCCCCATTTTTCCTGCTGTTCGGCCGCGAACCCACATTGCCCCTTGATACAGTCATTCCGTTGCCAGCAGCTCCGACCACTGAATACGCCCTGGACGCTATCAGCGGGCCGCTCATGCACGCGAAGCCGCTCGTACTCGCCTTCTGACCTCCCAAGAGAACCAACGCCGTCGGTATGATCAACGACACCGCGACGTACACTTTTCGCCCGGTTCTTTGGTTCTGCTGTGGTCTCCGACCCGGCACGTTGGCCTGTCCGACAAACTGCTCTCTCGGTACACAGGGCCATACCGAGTGCTTCGTGCGGTGACTCCCGTCACCTATGAAATCGCTCCTGCTGACTCGTCGTCTTCATCCACCCCGCATGCCAGCGACATCGTACACGTCGCACGCCTGAAGCAGTACCACTCGCCCAATGACGTTGACGCCTAGATGCGCCGAGACGGCGCCTTTGCGCGGGGGTTATGCTACATGTAGGCTGCCGGAATCCATATGTCGACGCGCGTGTGCGCCCGACGAAGAGGACGAAGGTCGTTAGCTGCTCGAGCTCGGAGCCGGATTGCTCAGCGCTGCAGCCGTTCTTGAAAATATATCTTGTGAATAGCGACTTGTAAAAGCGACTGTCACTCACGTAACAATATCATGCACATGGAAAGTGGGAATAATAGATAAGATAGAGAAGAAAGAACAAGACCAAGAAAAAGGAGAGATAAAGAGTTAGTGTGGGAGCACGCAACATGAACTCGCGCTAGCAGTTCACAGACGCTCGTGAAGTCCGGTCGTCTTCAGTAGCACAACAGGGCTTTCGTAGCCTCGTGCACGCATGAAACCGTGGATAAAGGACCCATCATTTTCTTTTCTGACAGTGGTATTGCATCAAGGTGACGGAGCTTGTCTCTTAGAACACGTCGTTGAATCTGGTACGATGGGCAATGACATAGAATGCACCTGGAAAAGCTCGGGTGGGGCGGGGAGTGGGGGTTACAGAGTCCTCAATCTCGTATTGTTGCTATATCAATAACATGTGCGCTCCAGGCCCATTTTCGCCGTTGCCGTCGGCGTCGCCGCGAGCTTCCGTATAACGTCCAGGGCGATAACCTACCCCGGGTGACGTAGGTTCCACGTGCGAGTGAAAGAGGCCAAGGGTAGCCGACGATGGCAGCTCAGTGGAGAGCCGAACGCGCCGAACATTTTCCATCGCACTAAAGGCTGATGGGGGGTACTGGAGGAGGAGGCGGCCTGTGGCTCTGGGAGGAGCTGAGTACTTTGAGCGGCCGGGCGCGGTCGCCGCGCCGCATCTTCTTGACAAGGCTGAGCAGAGTGTCCATGGACTTGTACCTGCTGCGTTCTCAACATAGTTTATGTTAAAGCGATTGACAAGTTCAAGGTTGTTTCACTCGCTGCAGCGACCCCGCCAGTGTTTTGCTTAGTTATGCTAGATCGGATGCTAAAAAAATTAGTTGTTAATGTAACTTCGTGTAAATTTCAACTTGTTGCAATCGCATTGATTGCATCGCCTTCGTGTCGAAACTGTGACTTTCAACACTGTGGGGCTCTTTCTAAATAGTGTTACGAGGAGAAGCAGCGCTTCGCTACATTAAGTCGACCTACAAACTACTTTGCAAAATGAGAAATAAATTATTGATTGTTTACTGATTAAAATGGGGCAAGACGATAGAGAATGTCTGGAGCACGCACTCCAAACTAAGCGTTTTCCACCAATTCAGTCTATTACAGAGCGTTCACGTAGACGTAGACTGGTTGCGTGCTAAGAAATAAAGCAGGCTGTTGGGTCTTCGTGCAACGTGTTCTCTTTCAGCTATTGCCCATATTTTGCCTTACTAGCGTGTCTCTGGATTGGATTCCTCTACAGCGAAGACATAACTTTAAGACCTCTATAGCACAGAAAACTAAACTGGATACCTCTCTATCATGTTTTTTCGTCAGAACTGTTGTATTCCTTTCGCACGTCTATCAGCCCTATTCCTTACCTGCTGGTCGTTGCTGCAGAACCGCGCAATGGGTAACAACTACTGTCTGAATTCGAACCTGGTTGGAAAGGCAGTTACTGGGAACCATACATTGCTGCGCGCTTAGGACGTCAGCTCTGTGATTCAGTAAGCTGTCCAGCTAGACGTGAGCGATGATTGCCTCGCCAGCTGCAGTTCCAGCCCAGCTACACGGCTACACACCCATAACCAATATCTCTCGCCTAGCGCCATTCTCGTAAAACACAGGTTATGGTTAACACGTCATATCTGAGGGAGAAGTGAGCGGAAACACACACTGTACGTTGACAACTGCGAACTCAATAAAGAAAGCATCCCAGCCCTTATGTTCCCGTCAGGTAGGAGTAACGAAAGAACCATCGATTTTTTTGTCTGACGCCGTCTGCTCAGAGTCTGTCGCTGTCTGTTGACCTGGGATCGTTTGGTCCGCTTTGCCTCCACATTGACAGATGCCTTCTTCGCAATGGGTGAAAGCACACTGCGTGCTTGTTTCATTTGCCGTGAGCACGTTTGTTGTCTCGTGAAAATTTCGTGTTTCGCTTCACGAATGAACGAGTATATGGCGATGATGCGCTGATGTTGCCAACAGAAGACGCGTTCTTCTTATGACCGCCCTTTTGTGACCTCGCGGGCTTGCCCTAAAACGACTCGTAAAGAAGCCTGCGGAACGCCCCCTCTTCAGAGGACACAAAGGCCATTGACCAGCTTTCATCCGCCTGCGCCAGGGGCCTCTCAACAAGTAGAAATGAAAAAGAAAACGAAAACATGTGGGTTGCTTTCGCGGAATTAAAGCAACCGTGTCGTGTTCTAGGTCGGCAAAGAAGACGTCATGCTTGAAGCGTTCCTGCCAAGTCTTGAGGTCGATTTGTTGATGGGCCTCGTTTTTCGAGAAATGTGCATGACAAGAAACGAACATAGACATCTAGTAGTCAGCATAAATCAGATTCTAGGGGGAGCATACGGGGCTCACGTGTAGCAGCCTTAACATGCTGCTCGGCTCTGATGCTGAGAGGGCTGTTGGTAAAACTATGGCTCTGGTGTGCGACTACACATTCTTAAACCGAAATCACATAGCCTTTGACAACCCGATGGAACTTTGAAAAGACGAACAGTGTTTAACAGGGATGTTGGACGGGCAGGAGTTCGCTCCCAGCTGATAACATAGCTCGCCTTCTGCGACGACCAGAGCGTTCACGAGTATTAGAATAATACTTCGTTGATGTGGTTGCGTTCAGGTAGGTTGTTAGAAATGTCGGGAGCGACAGTCTCTGTTCTGTTCGTGGAACGTCAAGCGAGCCAACTGTACAATCAACTAGACAACACAAACCAAAACATGAAGATTGAGGGCTGTGAGCCAAGATATCGCTGCGTGTTCAAAACGGACGCACGCCGTGTCTGAATGGACGTTTGAAGACGTTTCTTACACGTCACCAGACATGTTTCCTCAACGTTTCAAGGCGCTTAAACACCGTTCTAAAACGATCTCCTTTAGTAAACTTCTTTTGCCAACGGTTAAAGGTACTTGAACTGCATTATCCCGATCTCTTTCTGACACCCATTGTGATATCTCAGATCTCTTTTGCGGACCGTTAACAGCACCAAACACGTTGACAAAAGCTACTCCTACAAAAATGTTGCGGCATCTCGAAAGTGATGTTGGACAGAAGTGTCAGTCCCAGTTATTTTAAGAGAGGTTCCTTTTAAGAACAACCGAGCCCGTGCCATCTTATACCGACGCGATTGCAAAATCAAT
This sequence comes from Rhipicephalus sanguineus, assembly GCF_013339695.2. NCBI lineage: Eukaryota > Metazoa > Arthropoda > Arachnida > Ixodida > Ixodidae > Rhipicephalus > Rhipicephalus sanguineus. Next base: position 33,030,614 of record NC_051185.1, read on the forward strand.
GCTTATGCACGCTTGGCACGGGGCATTCGCCTGCGCTAAACTTCGCGCTTTTTACGGAAGAAACTAGACGCAGCAACAAATGTTTCCTTTCTCGAGGAACAGCTTTCCTTTTGTTGTCGGATTGCGAAGGATTCCCCGATATTCCTTGATGTACAATGGGCAATATATTTCCATTCTTTTTCATTGGATACTTCTGAGGGAGCTCCCACGCTTGCCTTCTGGTAAGAGTGAAGGAACAAGAAACTTGTGACCGCGAAAGACGCTACGCCATTCATTAGAAGGACGTTGAACAAAAGGCTGTCCCCATCAAGACGGAGGCCGATCGTTATCGGCTATTCTTGAGTCCAAAGAGGAGGCAGTGTGAAGGCGACGGAGGCCACAGGGGAATCTCTAGCCGGCTCTTGCCTAGCCTTGCACGTCTTTCTTCTGCTATTTCGAACCAGACCGCCGCCTCAAGAGAACGAAGAATCCTCTCCGCTTCCATCCTTGCTTGCGGACCCCCATCAACAGTCCATTACGCGTAGCGTCCGGAAAGAATTACTTATAATAATATGTGGGGTTTAACGTCCCAAAACCACGATTTGATTATGAGAGACGCCGTAGTGGAGGGCTCCGGAAATTTCGACCACCTGGGGTTCTTTAACGTGCACCTAAATCAAAGTATACGGGCCTCAAACATTTTCGCCTCCATCGAAAAGCAGCCGCCGCGGCGGAAAGAATAACTTAACGAAACAAGCACACTAGGGAGATCGGAGGTCAGCAATTGCGTCGGGAAATATATGCAAAAAGTGCTTCTGCACTGATCGAGATGGTGACTTATCTCACGAGCGCTGGTGAGAGACTCAGTGGTTGTCGTAGGAAATGCGTTAAAATCGCAAGCCCAGCGTTGAGTGTTGCCCGCCGACAAAAAATAGAGACAAGAAAGAAAAGGGAACAAAGAAATGAAGAAAAAAGATAAATAAAACTTGGAGTGTGCTTGAGCTTCCAAGAGTAGAACGCGATAGCATAATCGGACCGTGTTCGTATCGCCTTCCGATCGCTAGCCTAGCTTTGCTCTCAGTGGAGAACTAATCTGTTCCGCAAGGAAATCCAAAGTGCAGACGCCCTCCGGCCCCAATATTCATGCATGTGGAGTGACGAAACACGGTCATACGGCGGGGCTAACGGGTAGGAAACACTATGAATGAAAACGTTCATTAAGTATAATTACTATCGTAATGTGTCATGGTAAAATGTTCTGGGCGAGAATTATGGCATGAAAACGTTCATTAAGTATAATTACTATAGTAATGTGTCATGGTAAAATGTTCTGGGCGAGAATTATAGCCCTAGAAGTTTTCCAGGTGCATATACGCAAATTAAATCGGATGATATTAGTACCAAAAACATCACGTGATTTCGTTCATACACTGCACATTTTCGGCAGAGAACGCGGTGGCAAGTAACTCTGGCATACGCATTTTGCTGATTGATATTTTGCTGGTGAAGTGTAGCGTAGTGGTGTAGCGTGGTGAAGTCGCACTAGTGCGAGAGCGCTATCACGCTACTCCTGATAAACGCAAGTAGACTGCAAGCAAGGCCTTCGAAAAAGCGCCCCCTTCAGAGAGCAACTTGAAAATCAGTAAGAAAAGAAAGGAGAACGGGTTCACAAGACTCGATTATTACTCCATTCCTGTTCAGTTTCGCGTGCGCACGCACGCACGCACGCACGCACGCACCACCACACCACGGAATAATATATATTATATATATATATATATATATTATATATATATATATATATATATATATATATATAATATATATTATGTTGCCGGCAGTGCGGCGAGGCAAAAGACATGATAGAGCGCCGCCGAGGCTCTGAATGGTAATCGTTTTTCCTATTCCTGTTCCTGCCAGATCACCAACATTCGAATGGGAGAAGCCGCTAGGAGATAGTCTGCTTGGGAATGACCGAGAGCAATGAAGTGAGTGGGTATATGAGAAAGGGTTGCAATAGAGGAAACGGTGAATTATGGGCCGACAGCGGGAGGGCACAGCTGGATGCAACATTGTATACATCGTATCAAGCAGGGCAACAGTCACTACTGAGAGCCAACAGGCCGTCAGAGTGCACATACACAATGAAGAGCTCAAATGGAGCGAATAGTACTAATCGTTTTTCTAATTAGGTTTTCACAGGCCACCCACATTCGGATGGGTGAGGATGCTAGGCGACGGTCTCGTGGGGAATGACTGCAATGAAATAAGTGAGGAGGAAGGGAGGGTGTTACTGTAGGGAGGGTGTTATTGTAGAGCAAGCATTGCATGAGGGAGAGAGAAATAGGGGATAGCCGGAAGGCGGCACTGTATGTTTCGCATGAGGGAGAAGACGAGTCAGCCGGAAATGAAGGGAAGCATCTGCCCCATCGATTGCGCACAAGCTGTACGACAGAGTGCCTTCCTCGGTCCTGGACAAGAAGCCTCCTGATGCTTTCTTGCTACGTCTGATGACGATGAGTTGACGATAAGAAGCGACAGGGTTTGCGACCACACGAAGGCGATGTGTGACGTAGAACTTATGGTTATGAGGATGCTAATTTACTCTCCTGCGTTTGGACAAGCGAGGACAAGCGGTTTATTACGGTAGTGCGAGCACGAAAGGTATTGCATTAGCCTTATTCACGAGCAGGCACATGAACATATACACACATTAGAAGGAGCATAGCACAGTGCATCTCTCTTTTATGTTTATATACACGTGTGTGGGCGTCTTCGTGTGCGTGCAAGCATGTACATTTGAAGCTAGACTTCTTTGTGTGTTTCTATCAGCGCCTGCGCTTCGAAACAATTTACTCATTATTTCCCATATTAGTTCTAGTTTTGTCGCATCGAGATATCATATCAGTCGTCGTGCTGTTCAGCGCAGTGATTCAGGTCGCAGGGAGATCTTATAATCAAGCACACATTTTTGAAGAACGAATGTTTAAAATGAACAAAATAAAAGATTCCCTGTGCAACAAACCGTGTCCGCATTTGCGGAAGCCATTAAGGCTGGGGCCCATTTAGCCGACCGTAAGAATGAATTGAGAGTGCTGACGCTGGGTGTAAAGTTCATCGTAGGGGGCTTTAAGGACACGCTATGCATTGAAAGGCACGAAGGACTGCAAATATAAAAGAAGCCTAATATCACGGAGATCACAGAGCACATATTGCACGTGTGTGTGTGTGTGTGTGTGTGTGTGTGTGTGTGTGTGTGTGTGTGTGTGTGTGTGTGTGTGTGTGTGGTGTGTGTGTGTGTGTGTGTGTGTGTGTGTGTGCGCGCGCGCGCGCGCGCGCGTTTGAGAGATAGAGAAAGAGAGAGACTAGAATGGAATGGAGAGACGGCTGTTACAATAATCACAGCATGCTAACGACAGGACTGTCTATAGTCCGTTTATAGGGCTTCTTCTATCCTTTGTGTCGACCAGCCATTGTCTTACAGCAGGGTTGACGGGAAGCTTAGCGTTAAAGCCCAATCAATCAGCGCCGGAAGCCCCGGAGGCGGGTCGAATGAGAGAAGACGGTGACCGGCACTTCGGAAATGAGTCTCGCTTCCTGGCGCCCGTTTACAACATAGTAGAGGGCCGAACGAGTGCCTTTCGAAGGCACCCGAGCAAATATTGTCATTTCAAAAGTATCGATCCGTGCAGCGTGTAATTTC
>NC_051185.1:33034395-33134394 GCF_013339695.2 Rhipicephalus sanguineus
TTTTGGGCTTTCGCTTGTCAGTATGGTCATCGTATCACGAAGCCTTGTTCAGCTTTGAGCTCGCGTGTGCTCGGTGTGTGTGCATGTGTGTGTGTACGCATAGGCATGCGCACGCGGGGTGGTGGGGGCAGCGGGTCTGCAGCCTCCCCCCCATTCACCTAAGAGGGGGGGGGGGGCGCAAGGTCAGCCGCACACAATGACATAATAGGGAGAGGGGGGGGGCGCTGCGACGAACCTTCGCCTAAATAAAAGTGACCTTACCTTCGCCTCCCCTGAAGGGAACCCTGCGCACGCCTATGTGTCTACGTGTGTGTGCGTGTGCGCGTGTACGCGCGTGCACGCGCACGCGCATGAGAACGAGATGTACAGCCATGAGTATATGGGAGGGAACACTGAAATCGTCTTTTAAAGGTCATAGCGACTAGCGCAGTTAGCAACACTCAAAAGTGTTCTTAACCCTGAATGCTCAAGCAGGATCAAGCATCTTAGAATTCAATACAGTGCATCTTAATTCAATAAGTGCATCTTAATTCAATAAGTGCATCTTACAGTTCAAACATCACATTAGAGTCTTCTAGTACACTCTAATCACTTTCATATCGGTACGTTAGGCGCGTAGTTGAATAAATACGAATTGGGTATTCCCTGTCATATTGCTCACGGCTGTACATAGCAAACGTCGCTGCATAAAGATCGCTGGGTCGGTGCAGATATTTTGACGTAGTTTCTTGCAAAACTCAGGAGCGATCTTAGTTATTTTAGGGTTCTTCTTTGTCAGGCGACAAGCTGGACTCCTTGAGAGGACACCAAGGTGAAACACAAGTGAGTTTAGAGTATTCCTTGAGAATTATATTTGCGTTAACTCTTGCTGTTGCATGCTCATTAGACTAAATAAATGTCAAGAAGAGAAAATGAAAATAAAGAGAACTCCGTCTAAAGCGATGACGTCCCTCTGAGTTGGTGCGGAAACCATGGTGTGTGCTCGCTACCTTCTTTATTTTTGCGCGCGTGTGTGTGTGTGTTCCTACCAAGCGTCTTCACGCGGCAAGAGTGGCGTTTCCAGTATTGTCGATGAACAAAGTTGCTGTACTCGCAGACAACTTCTCTTAGCAATGACGGGAAAGCTACGGGGGCCAGAGCTTCTGCACTTGTACTCCTAAGCGAATATAGTGCGGTTTGGCGCGTGTCTCGTACCGCTGTTGAAAGTGATTGCTTCGAGCAATCAGCGTTGCCTACCGACGCAAACGCCGTTTAGCGTTTGAGGTACACGTAAAGGCGGACTTTCCGAAGCGTGCAAAAACGCAAAGTCACAACGTATAAAGCGAAATATAAATCAATCAATCAATCAATCAATCAATCAATCAATCAATCAAAATCTTATTTTCACTATTTCGTTCATACATGAGGTAAAAAAGGGAGAACTGGAGAAAAAACCGAAAGTTATTCGGCTTGACGAAGCTCCGGTCCCCAGGCAGATAGTGGTGAAGCTTGTTTCAAAACGATAGAAGAGAGCATGGTACAAAGTAAAGCGTTAGAGAAATAACAACATTTCAAGTGAATATAAAATAAACATTGGGATGAAAGGAAGGAAAATGTAGCAATTAAAAACAACTATATAGAAACTACAAAGTACAACCGAGAAAATTTTTCATACATAAGAAAAGTACAATAACAGCAGCATGCTATCAAAAACGGTGTGATTTTTTTTAATCACACGTTGTTAATGAGCCGCTACAAATATCACAGTGGCGTGTGCTGCGCGTCCTGTCTCAAGGAGCTACATGTAGAAAACATAGTTATTAATCTCATGTATAAAATACGGAGGCAATTTACAAACTATACATTCATTGACAGTAGGATACGCGCGATTTGGCTCTGTAGTTGGCCTCGAGGAGTTACGGAGTCGCCCTCTATCGGACGCGCCTCGATTGCGTGCTAGGCAGGATACCGCCGGCGCGCCCCATAGGTTTTGCTGTCGGCGCTCTACAAGAACACCTCGCGGAAGCCCTCCAGGCCATTTCTGTAAGTACTTTCGAAATGAACTGAGTTCTTTACTGTCAAAATAATCATTTTCGACGAACTGAAAGCACAAGATAGTCTACAGTCGCTGTCTCTTTGCAGAAAACCGAGCACCCGCTTCACGCTGTCACCGCGTTGGAGACCCCTGAACGGTTTATTGCGTGAAAGGTAGTCACTCGCTGAGTACAAACTGTGTGAAATATCTCGTTAGAGTAGATAACCAAACGCAGCATAACAGAAAGAAGCCTCAAGCCAGCGATCGCAAGGGTTCGCGACGACTGACGGTGCCTCTGCATGTATGAGCGTCTGCATGTATGTTATACTGATGGTTTCGCTTTTGCTACGAGCGCGTTTTGGCACCGCGCTATGAACTTTAGGCCGCAAAATATGAGAATTTGTGAGTAAACAAACAACTACTCTTGTGCGGACGCTATCAGAGCACTTCAAAAACAATTTCCTTAGAACTGCGGCTTCGGTGCGCATGGCAACTTTGTGATCTGCCGTCCCGACGATTCAGTTTTTTGTTTTTTTTCGGTCTAAATTCGAGTACGTTTCAATGTCATTTGACAAGTGTCTCGCACTGCGTATTGATCGGTCTTCGCAGCGGCAAATGCCGCTGCTTCTGTTTCTTTATTCAGCGCATTCGTTTCGTTTGGTGCTCACACAAAACGTGAGCACATGCGACGCTTTTTATTGCTCCTTAATTATCGTTCCGTTGCATTCCAGTGAACTTGCCGCTCTCTGTCATCAACAAATTCATAGACCAAAGCTTCACCACTTCGAGATTGCTGGTGGAAGGAGAACCAGTCTACGAGACCGAGCATGTAGTAGCATGCGACGCCTAGGAAAAGAAAGAAAATACAGTAACGTTTGCCGGACTTGTTCTGCAAACGTCGGCTGTGAACTAGGACCCACACAAACTTGAAATAGCGGTGATAAAATAAAAGGTATTGCAGCAACCAGCAGCCGCAAACAGGATAGTAATTATTTGGCGTGTACCCTAGCAATTTTGGCAGCAGTGTCGTGTCTAACGCCAACAGGGTGGCATCTTTCCCACGTAAATAAATGAGGCTCCAAGGAAATACATGGGGTTGGCCGGTGGGCCAATCATCAGTGGGCCGATCACGGAGGCAATGCAAATTTTATGTAGCTTATGAAGCAATGCATGCCTCATCAAATGGGAAGGTTGCTCGTCGGCGTCCCGCGTCGGCGGCTAAACACGAGTGATGCAAAAAATAATCGTCACGTGATGGTTCAATATGACGTCATCATGACGTCACAGATCGCCAAAATATGTAGCGTCATTATGACGTCACATATGTGACGTCACATGATGACGTATTCACACGTCATGGTCGCTTTGCATTGCCTCCGTGATCGGTCACGGAGGCCGTGCAAAACCGCGTTAGGGCAGAACGCTTTTGGAGGGGGGCGCGGGAGAATCAGTACATCGACTGACAAGATGGCTTTCGCCTCTAGTCATCTTTAACGAACGCATAAGAGACCCTGTGCGTTTTTTAATTCAACGTATCTAAACAATGACTTGCGCATCTGTAGCCGATTTGTGGGACGCTGCGCACGGGGCCGACGATCAAGAGGTCGCATTGGGGGTTCTGAGATGGCATCGCACGTGGTAAAAGGTAGCGCTTTTACCATCCTGTGGCCGATAAGAATCATTTGCCGGCGGGAAGCGCGCGCGAGCCATCGTGTCAGTGCGCGCTGTCTGCTCACCGAACATCGCAGGCCCGACGCAGTAACAAAAGTCTTCGTCGCGGAAGTGCTTGTTGCACACAATACTCGTAGCGGATGGCTACTTGCCGGTTCTTAGCTTTACAACCCATGCTTCACGCTGTTTCTTGTCCCGCGGTTACCAGTGCAGGCTGACACTGGGCTCCTTTGCGTAAGCGCGGCACTGGGGCACCGAGAGGTAGAGCCCCATGTTCGTCGCGTTCGGAGGCAGCCACTCTATTACAATGGTTTCAATTGAGTAGAAAATGAGAGAAAACTTCCGAATTTGAACAGACCGCAGCGCATGTGGAACTTGAAACTCGTTTTCAAAGCACGCGGAAGTGCGCCACAAGCAGCCGACGCGGCCGGAGACCACGTGATCCTGCCAAGCACGTCACGCGGACGGTGGCGCCGGCGTTTCCAGTGGTGGGCCTCGAGGCCAATAGTACGAGCGAAATAATTTTTATTATTTAGTTTCCGTTTCAGTTAGCCTATCCAATAACGAACCAATGTGAGAAATTCTTTCGGTACAAGTCTCCCTAGACGGTGCCTTAAATTTTCAAAGTTTAATGGAAGCTTGCAATACGGCCTAGTGAGAAGCACTTTGAAGGAACACTGAAGAGAAAAACTTTTTTCGTCGTATTAAAAAAAATTACCCAATCAGAATACCAGAAGCACTCTTGCTGCGAGATGACGCTTCGTAATCAAGAAAACGCGCAAAAAGAAAATGCATGTTGCGACGCCCCGCTGAAGCTTCCGCACCAACTCAGTGCGACGTCCTAGATTTTGATGCCGCTTACTGGTACTATAAAAAGCTCTCAACATGTGAAAAGTGAAAGACATGTCATAGAAAGGGACCAGAGACATAACGTAGCCAGTTTCAGGAAATTTTGTTGGTCCAATGTGGCCCAAGTACGAAGAAAAAAAAAAACACGTAGAAAATTGTGACGTCAAGCCGACACGCACGTCATTTCTTCATCATATTCATTTCCTCCTTTATGTTTTAAACCTATGATGGTCAAATTAACGACACTCGTGTTTTCAGAGCGTAATTTATCCGTTTAAATTGATTCATTGTTTCACTTAAGCGTCCCTCTAAAGATTAAGTGTTTGTTGAAGTTTAATGGCTAATGCGAATGGTTTCCCCTTTTTCAATGCACACTCATTCGTTCATTCGTTCGCTGACGCCGTGGTCCCCAACTTTCCGGCGCGTCTGTATATGCTACGTGTGCATTTAGCACACGGACAGCCATGTTTTGTGCGCGAAAACACGTTATACTGCACTTCTCAGAGAAGTGCCGCTCGTTCAATACTGCGTTTGTGGTGTGTGACCCGGAAGAACAAACGAGACCCACTGGACACAGCGTGCGGCTTGAGGCAGCAGTCCGAATCGATGCCTCAACGAGACAATGAGCTTGCAAACAAACTCGTCCTAGAGTTTAAAGAATGAACGGTCGTTAGAGCACTCGGAGAAGCTGCCCAGTGCCCATCGACGTTTCTACTGTTGTGTACATAGCAACATCATAGGCGTGCGCACAGGGGGAGGGGTTAATGCTTTGGTTAATAGGCGGGGGGGGGGGGCGCTGTGAGGAACCTTCGCCCCCTCTGAAGGGGGAAGCCTACGCACGCCTATGGCAACCATGGTCAGACCGAAAGCTACAAATAGCGTCAAGCATACAGGTCCAACTTTGAGATTTGATAGCGACTCCAATGAAAAAAATGAAAGCCGGTTCCACACCTGAAGAATCCAGCGGAGCTGCAAGCAATCGCTCACACACATTGACCTTCTTCTTCTTTCATGTTTCCTTCTCTCGTTATCTATATCTTCTTTATTTTTTTCGTACTTCGAAGATAATGGCGCGTCACTTTCAGGAGGCTAACTTTATAGGCTTTCGCTTGTCGGTCATCGCTTGATTATTATGGTTGTTCTTGTTACGCTTTCGTTTCTCATACGTGTTTTGATTTCTTAAGACGTAAGCCTTAACTGCCTCGTTGTGCGGCCCACATCACTGCGGCCCACACGTTGAGCGAAACACGCCAGGCGAATGAAGGGGTACAAAGAAACCCACGTGCCCCACATCACTGATGGCGTCATGTTGCGATGTTATCATGCGACTTAAGAATGGCGTCGCATATCGTAGAATTGTGTGACGTCATTGTAGCGTCCTCACAGAGGGCCATGATGACGTCATCGCATGGCATCGTCTGTTGGTGAAATGAAAGGTGGACCGATCACGGAGCTCATACAAAACAACGTGACGTGCAGAAAACTTGGGGGGGGGGGGATGTAACGTCAAGGAAATTAATGCTTTCTCTCACACTGCAGCTAATTACGTCGCGCAGGAAGTTTGGTCCCCGACTGTGTAACTTAATGCATTACCAAGTGTGCTGCAAAAAACTGCCATTGCACTGGACGTGTGGTGCAAAAAACTACCATTGCGCGATGACACCACAGATCGTCAAAACTTGTGACGTCATATGACGTCATCATGACGTATATCACGGCACGAGACGTAGCATCATATGATGACGTCATCACATGACATTGTAGCCTGGTCAAATGTGGTCCGATCACGGAGGCAATGCAAACCAGGTGAGGTGACTGCGACCTTGGAGACAGTGCAAAACCACATTAGGTGCAGAGAGCTTTCGAAGGGTGGCGGGCAGGATTAATGCATCGACGAAGAAAAAGAAGATGGCTTTGGCCTTCTAGTCGTGTTAAGTGGGTGCATAAGGGACCCTGTGAGTTCTTTTTTTCTTTTCTTTCTTCTGGATGGGCTAAAACTTGGGGAATGTGGCTGCGTTAGAGCCGGCTGTCCCTACATAATGAAGTTATAGTGAAATAACAATCAAGTAATAAAAAACAGGAAACAGAGAACAAAATAATCCGAAGCGCTGTGTACAATCGCCCGCGTATTAGTTATGCCTCGAACGCAGAGCTCAAAACGTATGAGGCGGTCACCCAGTTTACCTAGGATAACGTCAAACGAGCATTTTAATGCGGTAGCGGTAAAGAGCTGGTTTCGCAGAAATTGGGTGTCGGTGTCGTTGGTTGTGAGCGAAAAATCATCATCTTGTCCGTTACCAAAAAATCGAGAAGAGATGGGAATAAAATAATATAAAAAACTTCGGTTCGAGTAAGGATCGAAGCCAGGCTGTCTGCGGGGCAAGAAGGTGTTCTACCAGAGAGCCACGCTTTTTTTAAACTGCTTCTGAAAAAAAAAAAAAAAACACCATATGAATGTCATGTAGTGGAACGAATCTCCTTAACACGCATAATATTGCGTGGCAGAAGCGTAGAATCGCGCCAGGCTTCAAAACGTGTCAATTTCGCAACGAGTGGGTGTTTTAAATGCCCACCCATCAGAAAGCGCTCAGACATCTAATCGTCATCATCAGCAAAAGCATCAACAAAGGGAACAGCTGCGTAGGATCGCGTGTTGCCTTGCGGATGGGTGGCGGGTCGTTCACCGATTCGCAAAAGGACATTTCACAACTGTACTTGCAGTAGGCATTCAAGCATACTATGAAACGGCTCATCTTACGTGCGCCAGTCATTCATTTCCTTACGGCACGGTTGAGACATGCGCCCTTAACTGAAGCTATAGGCTAGCAACTGAGAAGGCGATGCGCACGGGGCCCGATTACGCTATCGCGTTCTACTTTGAAGGCAAAGCTCAAGCATACGCTTACAGGCAAAATGCCTATAAGCTATAACAGTTAACATAACATGATACATGATAGAGGGAAGCATTACTGTCAGTTAAATACAATTCTTTATAGGTTTGTTTTCCCTAAAAAACTGCGAAGCGAGCTCACTGCACGCTGTCAGGGCACAGCCATGGTTCAAGTATACATTGCTCAGTGTGAGAGGTGGTCTATCTAGTATATGTATATGTGTGCCTTTTTCGTCCGTGTTTTCTGTGCCCTTTAGTTTTTCAACGTCTAGAATGCTTTTGTTCTTTTAATATTGTTACAACCATTGTTGCTGTTGTATATTTATTGTGTTTCTTTTCTTACGTTACGGCCTGTTCTTACTTGGTATGCGTTATCTATCATGCACCTGCGAGTTATTGAAGATCTTAATGAATTTTATATTTCTTTACAGCATACGTGAGGCTAAGGATTGATCGCGAGCTCTGAATTATGGTATTAATTAGCGATTGATTATTACTACTCTATTTTACGCCGTTTTCAGTCATTGCGTCTGGTTTATTACGTTTTTTAAAGACTGAACAGTGATTTGAACAACGGTAATGTACTCTATGGTAACGATTTGAATACGTAAGCACCTCCTCCTTAGAGTGCCAGCGACACGACTCTGCGAGACAAAAACTCAAATCCGATTTAATGTTTTAGGGCCACGGGCATTTTACTCTGCAATAAAATAGCATTACCGTGGCCAAAAGGCAGCTACGAAAAAAATACTACCTAGAGTGAATACAATCTTCGCTAAAGATGCAGACATTTTATATTCACTGTTTTAAGGATTCGTGGGATTAATTTATATATCTTAACACTACACTGCTTTTTTTTCTATGTCGCTCATGTGTTTTGTTATGCAGATTCGTGCAGGTATTATGTGCGGGTTGGCAGACTCTTTCGAGCAATATATATGTTCACAGAGCAATATGAGTTTCTTAAATGGTGCATTTATGTGGAAGGCCGTGGCCAAGTAACTCACCAAGGTGGCCAACCCTTGTCTGTGAGGGAGTGCTTTACCGGCTGTGCTCACCGGTCTGTAACCTTAAGGGACAGGAAGAGCGCAGAGTGGAAAGGGAACGAACGGGTGTTGAGAACATCTATGTCAAAATTAAAAAGAAGAAATGGGCATGGGCGGGGCATGTAGCGCGTATATAGGCAAGATAACCGCTGGTCATTAAGTGTAACTGACTGGATTCCAAGAGAACGCAAACGCGCGAGGGGGAGACAGAAAATTAGGTGGGCAGATGAGATTAGCAAGTTTGCGGGCATAACGTGACAGCAGCAAGCACAGGACCGGGTTGATTGGCGGAACAAGGGAGAGGCGTTTGCCCTGCAGTGGGCGTAGTCAGGCTGATGATGACGATGATGATGAGTATCTTCAGTATGTTTATTTACACGTGCTCGAAGGTTTTCAATGTTTTCTACTGTACTGCACTTTCCCGTACTTAAATCTTTCCTGTAGGCTTTAAGTTACGTTTCGCAAGAGAAATGGGGTAGACAGCACCACTACAAAGAGCCAGCAACTCCTAAAGACATTATCATTAAAAAAAAAACAGAAAATGACACGTGCGTAGCGCCGACCAAGAAAGGCGCTGCCAGTGAAACGGCTGCCGTACAAACGGTGCCAGATTCCCAAGACAGCCGGCTGCCATCAATAAACGTGGGCAGCTCTTCCCTTCCGTTCACAAGCAGCATCTACGCTGGAGCGAGGGCAGCGGTTCCACAGTGGTCTTCGAAGGAGGTTGCTATCGAGAGATGAGACGCAATCTTCTTCGCGAACGGCTCTTCTGTCTTTTCTGCGTGCGTACGCCGTTGCTTCTGCTGCGTCACGATAAATGCGCGCAGTGATGCAACAGTGGCGTGACGCTGCTGCTAATAACCTCTGTTTTTATGTTGGTCGTACAACTGCGTTATACCCAGGGCTGGGCAGAGATACTCAGAAAAGTATTCCGAATACAGATATCGAAATACATGAGCTGGAAGCCTAAAATACAGATACTGAGATACATTTGCCTTTAACGTAACGGGAATTTAGGAGATACTTTTGCAATAAGACGAAAAAAGTATTCCGGAATACAGTTACAGCGATACAGATACTGGAATACTTTTTTTATTTGAAGGATGCTCATACTACGCAAAGACACTTATTAGTGCAGCATAATGTTGTAATTAAAGTTACAGCGCATCGAAACGTTCAGTTCATTTATTTATTTATTACAGTACCCTCAGCGCCATTAAGACATTGCAGGGGAGGGGGTGGACAAAGTACATAATTAGTAATAATGACATAATTAATTACAAGTATCAATTGCAATAAAAATACACTATTTCACAGCAACAATAACAAGGATTGGACACCGAAATTGACATATTTGGCAAACAAACTAAGCTATGCTAGAAATAGCACACTTTAAGCAAATCACTCGAATCACTAATGAACACCAGTGAATTGAGAAAAAAGCACACATTTATTTGAAGATCTGCTTTGCTGAGAAGGTTGCTGTGTAGGCTTCTCAAATAGGCTGCCTTCTAACAGCGTCGGTTCAGCCTCAGCACAAGACTCAGGAAAGAAAAAAAGTCTGCCTACCGCTGAAGGCGAGAAAAATTCGCGTTATATGAATAAAGATCGCCTTCATAGCCGGATTGCCCTGCAGCGTGGCGATATCTCTTCTCGGGTCATCTAGATACCGAAACGCTTCCGCCCTCACTTGGGTTGTTCTGAGTGTTCAGAATCCGAAGTCTGTCCCATCTTCGGAATCCTAAGCCGTCTGACCCTGTCGGCTTCAATGAAGCTGTCACCACCCGACGCTACCAGCACCCATTTCAGAAAGCCGCAACAGGCGAAGTCGGCTCAGGCGGTGGGGGAGCCTGCTTTCACGCATGTAATCAATTAGGAACGCACCCTGACATTGGAGAGGTGGCTGAAAGCGCGTCAAAGATAGCCATCTTCTAGTCACTTCCGCCGCGATTACGGGAACTGCTTTTGGAAGTGCCGCCGCTTTGAGAACTGAACGCGCGCGAAGCATTGCAAAGCCTGTTCCAAGGCGGTATCCGCGCGGGGGGTCGCGAAGTAATGGCTTGCCACCCGAAGAAAATTAGGCGTGCTACACTGAGCTTGAGAGACAGCGACTTTCGTCGGCAGAGACCGACAACACTGCCCCCGCGATTCTGCCGTCTGCGGCGTCGCGCGCTTACCACATGGACAATTCTGTGCTTGAGGGGAAAACATCGCCGCCCTATCTGTCGGCGACCGGCGGCGCGCCTTTGCTTGCCTTGGCACACAAAAAAAACGCCATTCCCCTTTGGAAACACGCCTCAACTCATTTCCGACACAAAAAAACAATGTAACGAGATACCCGTGTCCTGCATAGTATTGCGATACAGGCGATACATCGTAAATGTATTTCACTACTGAGATACAAATACATTTTCAAATGTATCTCGATACAGAAATACAGATACTCAAAAGTATCTCTGAAATACTATCGCGATACTCTTGTATCGCGATACTGCCCAGCCCTGGTTATACCTTGCATCTGCTGGCTAAGCTCACAAAATTTCGACGCTTTAAAATAACAGTAATATTAACAATACCTGGGGTTTTACGTGCCATAACCCCGATATGCTTATGCGGCGCGTCGTAGTGCAGGGCTCCGGAAACTTCCACCACCTGGGCCTCTTTAACGTACACTGACATCGCACAGTACAAGGGCCTGTAGCATTTCGCCGGACCGCTGCGGCCGGGATCGACCCCGCGACATTCGGGGAAGCAACTCTGAGCAATAGCATAGACACGCATTGTTACAATGATGATCCACCGGCAAGTCGTAAAGGACGATGCATACGTAGCAGGGTCATGCACATTCCAAGGCGGATCTTATTGCTCGTGTTTACTGTACAGCCGGCGAGAGCCAGCCTGCCACTTTCACTGTACTGCACGGATGAGACGAGGCGAGGGTGCAGACGCCCTAACGAAGCGGCCCGGGGAGCGATTGGTGAGAGCGTGTGGGTATGTAGGGAGGACCGCTCCCCCCACAAGCTTCCCGTTCACATTCTCTCCCGCTCCTTCGTCTGGCTTCCGGCCAGACAAACGAGTCGCTGCTCTCGTGCCCGTCACCCCCCAGCAATAGAAATAAACTGGGGAAGGTGGTGGCGGGGTTGTTACCAAGCCGGCCACAATTTGTTCTCCAGGGTGCGCTACGTGTCCTCCGGTCTATGTCGGGGGAGTTAGCAACCTTGCTCGGTGCAGTTGCTCTTTCTTGTCACAGGAGCAAATTGTCGACAGTTTCGCGATGAAAAAGAAGAGAGAGACAACTAACAGATCCCGGTGCGATGGCGACAATCAAACTGACGCGTCTGTTGCTTGAGTTATCGAGGTATAGCAGAAGTAATTCACGCAGAAGTGCAAAGAACCACATGGACGGCGAAAGAGCAAGACGGGACACATCGCTTGATCTTTCACTGTCAATGTGGTTCTTTGTACTATTGAGTGAATTATGTCCTCCCAACAAGACCACGAGTCAGTCATTTTGTAGCATAAATCTACGGGCTTGTTCGTACTAGCTGTGTGCACCATGAGGACACTCTTACAAAAAAAAAAAAAAGATCGGCGTATTCACTAACTAAACGCTTAACCGTTTACTTGTCAGACACACACACAAAAAAAAAACCACTAAACTCTTACTAAGCGAACGTAGTAAAAACTTGGAGGACGCTTAAGCTTCGCCCTCAAAAGTAAAATGCGATAGCTTGATCGGGACCCGTGCGCATCGCCTTCTCAATTGTTAGCCTGGCTTCGGTTCTCTGTGCATATCTCAACCGTGCCGTAAGGTAACGAACGACTGTGCGCGTAACATTGGCCGTTTCAAAGTATCCTAGAATGCCTAATGGCAGTAAAGTTGTGAAGTGCTGACTACCCCATAATTATTCCTTTTGAGAATCAGCGAACGGCCCACTAAGCGTCCGTCAGGCAACACGCGGTCATACGCAGCTGTTCACTTTGTTGACGTGTCTCATGATGATGATTATTGTTATTAAATATGTAAGAGCGCTTTGTAATGGGTGGGCCTTTAAAACACCACCCATTGCGCAATCCACCTGTTTTGACGCCTCGCGCGATTCTAAGCTTCTGCCACGCAATATTACACGCGTTAAGGAGACTCCTTTCAATACATGACATTCATATAGTGTTTTTTTTTTCGAAGCAGATTCAAGAATGAGTGTAGCTCTGTGGTAAAACACGTGCCTGCTCGTAGACGGCCAGGGTTAGATTCTCACTCGAACCAAAGTATTTTATTAATCACTTTATTTACATCTTTCTCGATTTCTCCGTCACGCGTACAAGATGATGATTTCTCGCTCACAACCAACGACGCCGTCACCGACGCCGACGCCGGAATTTCTGAGAAACGAACTCTTTAATGCCATCGCGTTAGAATGGAGGTTAAATTCGCTAGCTAGTTAGTAAGTGAATAGTTCTAACTCGAATTGTTAGTCCGTTACTAAATTGTTAATAACCGCACTAGCAACTTAGTAACCATGCTAACTCTAGTGGACTACAGTGAATCAACTAGATGTTTATGCTTATTTTGTTATGTGCGTGTGCGTCGTCATATCAAGTCGATTCTAATGCGAAAACATATGTAAGGTGGAATATAAGGTTAAGCATATATAATGTAAAGAGACAAATCCTTGTCTGTGCCTTATTCCGTCTTTCAGTCAGCAAGGTATAGCTTTTTGATAGGCTAGAGCATTACTTTTACTGTTTCAGGGGATAGTCTATCAGCGACCCGTCGAGCGTTGCTGGCTGTAACACGAAAGCGACGTGAATGTTCGGCTGAACGTTCTGCAGGACAATAAGCTGTTGATAAGTAGTCGAGAAGAGTCACCGCTTAAAGGGGCCCTCCAACACTATTCAACCCCCATTTTTACTTGCGGGTTGCGTAGACTGATGGCTGGGGATAATTTTAGCATAAGTTTAAGCACCGATATCAAATTATTTAGTATTTTAATCACGCGTTGAAGTCGCTACATCGCTGCTGACCGCATCAGCGCGTAGTGGCGCTTGCCAGAACTATTGCGGGCGGAAATGACGAAGATGGGCGCTGGCCTATGATTGGATAAATGTAACGTTAGAAGTAATAACGGCGTTGCATCAAAGTTGAGATTACTATTGTGTTTCGTTTTTCTTTTCTGTGCTTTTTCAATGAACTCGAAATAGCCGCCGTCGCAACAAAAAATATGACTACAACCACAAAGTACGACAGAGGCGCCGGTTGCCATTTCGCCTCTGGTTGCTCTGGCTTTCTTTTTTGCCTGCGCCGGTCGGATGTCCATATGAAACGCTTGCCCCTCTTCCTTCTTTTTGCGTCTGTACGTTTGCGAGCTGCCTCTTTCCGCATGTGCGGTAGGCTCATGATTGTTGTTGAAACGGTGCAAGTAATCCTCTTCGTTGAATTGTTGTCGCTGCACACTTGTAACTCGTCGGGCTGCTCACCGAACAACCCGCGTAGGGGCGACCGTGTTTAACCGCCCATGCCGCTCCACAAATTCCCTTCTCGGAATAAGAGGAGGGAATGACATGGAATGTCGTTGTAAGGAACAGCAGACAAAGCCTCCCCAGCCTCGCTACGATGCAGTAGCGCCCGCTCAAGTTCTGACAAGTCAGGAGGAACCACGTTTGTTACTATGGCAACGACGTCAACAATACGTTGGTAAGGAGAAGCAACAATGGTTTGCGAGCTTCCCCTACGTAAGAGCTTTCAGCCCATTTCATTGGAGCGCCATCCGACGTCACAGCAGAGAGTGAAATGTGGTCGCGTGACCCCGCGAAAATCGAGTTGAGGGCAGGCATTTTTTTTCTTGTATTTTGAATTTTCTGAATTGAATAACTTCGTACTGCGTGCCGCTATCGCTGCCGTTCTTGCTGCACTAGTTCGTCCGAACTTCAGTCGACGCAATCCACGAGTAAAAAATGGGGGGTTGAAGAGTGTTAGAGGGCCCCTTTAAGCACTCCATCCACCTTGACGGTTACCCAGCGAATCTAAAGCGTGCGGCCCGGAGTTTATCCCTGGCTTAATCCCGACGATTCATTGAAGTGTTTCTCAATTATTGTTTAAGTCTGTCCAGAAATCTTAATCGTTGTTTGCCGCCCATGCGTTCTTATCTTCATTTAAAGTGAACCAGTGGTGGGTTGTGGAGTTTGTACAATTTGCGTGGGACATACGCGTCAGGATTTTTCGCTTACATAGGACAGACGAACTTTGGTTTCGCCGAGTCATATACAGCTGCTCTGTAAGACGGATGCCTCATGCACTAGAGTCCCATGATCGCCACTGCGGTTTGCAACGGCACTTGTTGGACCGGCACTGTTGGCTTCACGGAGCGTTCGCCTACTAAGTATGGCGGCGTGACATAATGCCCCTCCCACATTTTTAGGGGCGAAGCTCCTTATAGCGGCACCCGTTCGTCCCTCGTAGCGTAGTATGTAACCAGTCTTACGCTTTGACCTGCGAGGTGGTGCCGGTGGGAGATTCTTCCTGTGCGTTGTTGAACAATAAAAAATTCGCAGCGTTAGCTAAAAGCCGACTTCTTCTGTCTCTCATTCCCATTAGCAGCCATTCTGTACCTCCAAGGTAGTGCCTGGTGAGATTTCTCTGTGCGTGATTGAACAATAAAAATTTTGTTCAAAACGCCGTTGATTGATGAAACAAACCAACAAAAGTCGCCAGATGTTTTGTAAAAGCAAAACGAAAGAACGCCAGATGTTTCTAAAGCAAAACGAAAAGACGCCAGCTGCTTAACGAAAGACGCCAGATGTTTTCTAAGCAATGGTTTTCTAAACAATGAAAATTCACAGCGTACATGTAAAATTAAAGTGCGCTGCAAGTCGTCATAACTCATCGAACCTTTAGTATAAATGTGCCCGATCTCACGTCGGTGATGATGTACTGGGCAGAATTCACGGAAGATTCACGGTTTACCGATGAACCTCCGCAGCTTCACCCACTCATCATAATTCACTCCGTGGATATGCTGTGATTTTTTCTTCGTCCATGGTGAATGGGGGTTTTAGGTTGTACGCAAGCTTCTTCGCGATAGCGTTATACTGGTTACCGTAGCCGTAAACGTGAGAGACAGAATATCTGGTGCTACCTGGCGGGGCCGAGATGAACCAAGCAAGCAGATATTTGTTATTACAGAAACCTAGTGCATTTACTACTCGGCTAGTCTAAATTCTCCGCTACGGCGTAATTCCGAATGAGATGCCTTTTTAAGGTTATTTTCCTCAAGGACACTCTTCAAAAACAAACAAACGGGTCTATAATTTAGTTGCACGAAGCGTCACAAGATGTCGATACCATCGTACGGTAACCAGGCATTCCGTAAACCCCTTTACTTGCACTGGAATACTGTACATGCTGAAACCTCCAATGCCGTAAACCGCGACAACTCTTCATTTTACCGCTCGTTCTCAAATCACGGGACGAAGAATTACGCTATGTGCTCCCGCACATAAAAGCTTTTTACAAATCAGGCGATCGGCGTCTCTGACTCTTGAATAGATCGCCGGCACGAAAGTTCCAGCCTTCCGCTTTATTGTATAGCTACGTTTGTGTACCGATCACGCCGCCTTGTATTGGCTTGTCCTGACAGGGTCCATCCGCCTCTTGACCCGGATCCACGCGATGCGCAGCTGCGCTCTTCTTGCTATAAGATCGCCCTTCGCAGCACAAAGAGCAGCCCTTCTTTTCATTTTCCGGCCATTCTTAGCTCCTTTCACGGCCTTTTTCCCGCACAAAAGCCGATATTCGGGAGGCGTCCTCCGCTCGCGGAAGGACGTTGAACAAAAGGGCCGACCGACGGCCACATCAGGACTAGACCGATCGTTATCGGCTGTTCTTCACAATGAAGAGGCGCTCGAACACGCAGGGCGAGTCTGCTGAGGACGTTATGGTACGGGGTCTCGACTCGTTCGATTTTCGCCTCGGAAACACGCACTAGGCCTTTCAGCGATAAAGGAGCTTCCTTTATCACTCTGACTCTGGACAAGGGCGCGCTTCAACATGACCGTTGCTCTGAGTTTGCAGCACCGAAAGCAAGACAAAGGATGCTCGTGGCCTTGTTAAATTGAGGCTGAAAGTTAGAGACAGGGCGTGCAAACAGGAGCACAAGAGAGAAGTCAAGACACCACAAACGCCGCTTGTGGTGTCTTGACTTCTCTCTTGCGTCCGTGTTTGCACCCCTGTCTCTTTAACATGAATACCTACCAACTAGCTCAGCTGTCTGTTACTCGAGGCTTAAGGACGTGCTATACAACCTCAGGTCTGCATAGAATACAGTGCGGCTTGTGAACAGTCGTGAACGTGACAAGACTCAACACGAAATGTTTAGATAAGTGAAACTCGGCTCTAACCATTACGTTTCGATCGCAACAACAGATGATGCTGCTACATATTTACATTGTTATCAAAACTAGGAAGAAGTTTATTGAATTGTGAAGCCTGGATACGGCGTCAGGAGCTTGACGGGTGGCGCCCCAAGTATAGGGCACCACTGGCTTCTGGCACCAGCCGGACGTGACCCAGAAGCGCCGCTGTATACACCTTTTAACGAAGACTCTCTGGCTGTGGTAAATAGGCGTTAACACGCAAAAACGCACTGCCAAGGCAGTGACATCAGCCTTCGTGCTCTAGTGCACAGTCCAGGAAGGAGGTGTTTCTTCTCTCCTCGCGGGCACGCGTTTTACCGACAGCCTTAAAACCATCAAATCAACAGGCCGCTAGAGGACTGCCATACGCGAGCACTAAACAGATAAGGCCACACACGCATTTCTTATGCCGTCACTATGGTTGGCATCACCAACCTTGATGACGGGATCTCAGATATATGAAAGCTCGTAATACCTTCCGCGAGAGGCTTCAGCAAGGCAAACGTCCAGATGATAGTAACGTACTACTTTTGAACGCAACATAAAGATCGCGCAGGTAGTGTTCAGCTTTAGATGCTTCTGCATACAATGCGAGTCATGTGCATCTAGAGTAATGCGGTAGCGTTAGCACAACGCCAAAGTGGGACTGATCCCTCAGCAATGCTGACAGATTGTGCACTTTGTATCTTCGTAACCTGTCCTGATCATTACTCCTCCGTCCTTTTACTTTCGTATTTTCATTTACTCCTTACTCGAACTAGAAAACACAAGCATTGACCTGCCTGTGCCCCTTCTTTAGCGGTACAAGTACCAATTAGGTGACACTCTTATCCCTGTTCCAAGCATATCCTGTCGAGCACTTCCGCTTTACAGAATATTCACATAAAAGTCTTCTAAAATATTGAAATCGATAGTTTGGTTCAAGTTGATAGTTATATTGGATAGATATAATATAGGAAAAATAAGCTTTACCTAAGATAAGGGCCAATTACCTAGTCAAAAAATTAATGAAAATAAATTGACTGAGTTAAACGAAACATTATGAACAGCTGGGATCGTTGAGTCACCTGGCGGAGCAGATCTCAACCACGCGCTTCTTTGTACGTGGGCTCTGAGATCCGCTTCAGCAGGGCACGATATACAAAGTTAATTCAAGGATTACAACATGGGCGATGAACGCGACGTGCGAGTGCGAATACCAGACACCTAAGTTAGGGAGTGCGGCCGCCTCCAGAATTGTATTAAGCGTCCGTATTTAAACCAGTGTTTAATAACTTTCAAGGCGAGAGCATCTCGAATGTTAATAATGAGTTTTCCTTATCCGCGCACTCGCGAGATGATTCTACCGCCTCATAGTCGACCTCAATCTGTCGCCACGTACGTCAAGTGGTATCGCAATTTGTAGAATCCGGAAAAGAAGCAAATGTTGAAGATTGCAATTGTTATTCCCACTAGATGTCCCCACGTTCGCCACCTCCTAAGACAACCGTGGCACCCTAATCCCTAGTCGATTATTCTGCCACCGCATGTCGGAAAAAACGAAAATGCCAAGCGACATCTTCCGTCAAAGGGGGAACTTCGCTGTCTGCAAGGGACTGTGGGGCATTGGAAATAGAGTGCCTAAGACGACTACCGGAAGTAGCTTCTTCCGGCGGGCCTGATCAGCGTATACGCTAGGGAAGACGGAAGAATGGCCTTACGGAATCTTCGAAGGAATGCGCGAGCTTCTTCTTATCTTTATTATTTTTTTAGTGGGGCTGGGCCGCGTAACGTCTATATCCGGTTCGAGTGCGTGAAAGATGTCGAATGCAAGGGGATCGAGACCAATGCCATTCACGACGTCAACCCCTTATTGGCCAGTGACGTTTCTTTCCGAGCAGGGAGTGAGGAGGTGTTGGGAGGGGGCTAGTTCGAACTCATTGTTAGATGATGTCTCCTTCCTTTGTGTTCTCCTTGAAGGATGACGGTGAATTGCTTCTGTTGGCGCCGAAGTGTTTAGGCAACGTAAGGGTCTTCCGAGACCCTGTCAAGCTGCTTAGAGCAGCTTTTAGCCCTGAAGGTCGATCACTCAGAATTTTCAGTGAAATAAAACTTTTGATTGATTGATTGATTGATTGATTGATTGATTGATTGATTGATTGGATGGATTGATTGATTGATTGATTGATTGATATGTGACTCCCTCAACGGAAAAGTGACTCTGCGGTATGGTTCTTGAATAGCGAAGGGTTCGGATTCACGTTTTCCTGGGAAGCGAGGACACCTTTCCCCTTGAGGCGCAACGTCCACATGTGTGGCCGCACTCGTTTTTGCGAATCCTTTAGACTAATGGCCAATAAAGAGCAGGATGCATTGGCGTAAGATTAACTGAACCTTCCGTATAATCGCTGCGTTTATTTTAACCTCAATGTACTGTGTATGACTGCTGCCGATCCCGCTGGTGAAAGCACTACGGCGTTAGACGGGTGGTTCGAGGTGCCACGTCCCAGGACCAAAGTCAAAAGCATTAGATATCTTTGTTCGTAATGATACAACAAAAAAGAACTGCACACACATTTTGAGCCGACGATTTGATTATTTTACGTTAATATGGAACACGACTGACTCAGAATAATTGAAGTGTTTCGCGCAACACACTCGCACAACACATGTTGCTTCATTTTCTTTCTCGCAATGTCATATCTAGTGCCTTATAATTACGTAGTGCGAATTTCACGCATTTGCAGGCATTCGATCATTATTCACGCCATCAGGGGCTATAATTGACGTAGGAAAGCCTGCGCTACATACGGTAGCGCAGGCTTCATTTGTTCGGCGGTGCACATTCAGGACATACATTTATTCGCGTCTTGCGCTACTTAGTTTACTTAGTTACTTTGCTTCCACGGCACCCCTGTTAAGCTTGAGACGCATAGCACAAGGGAGAAGTACTGTCGCTGTGGTAAAGGCGGGCCTGGTTCCAGTCTATTAAGTCTGACAGTACCCTGAAGCAAAGGTGCGTACAGCGTTTGTATGCAAGAGATTGTTGCCCCACTGCCAATAAATTCAATCACGACACGTACAGGTCGCTGCAGCACAGAGCTTCCACAACAGCGAGGCTGGTGCGGCTACAAACCGGTCCACATAAGAGAAGCGCAACAACAGAAACGACACAATAAGAACATCCTCATAAAAGAGAGAACACAACTGTACTGAAATGCCGGGCTGGGCAATTAAGGAATTCATTAAGGAAGTCATTAAGGAAATTACTCTTCCGCCGCCAGGAAAAGAGAACGACTGTTTCTGAGCTTCCGTATCCGCTGTCTTAGATGAAACGGGAAGGTCCCAGAACAGGGAAGGTCTCGGATGAGAGGTTCCACAAAGCTGGGCGTGATAAAAACCAAACGAGCTTTGGAGACGCTTGTGTGCGAACATGTGCGTTGGTTAGAATTGTTCTTGTATTTATGTATGCGCACTGGCGTATGTGTGTTTAGCATGCGTGCGTGCGTGGGCTTAATCTGTTTATATACTGGTGTCCGCGCGTTTTCTTGTGACGTTCATTGTGCGTTATGTCTATGCGTACGTTCGCTGGCTATGTGTTCGTGTGTAGGTGTTTGTGTCTTTGCTTATGGTGGTGTGTTTATATATGTGTGTCTGTACGTGTGTATGTCTGTGATACGCGGAGATAAAGCCCGCTGTGACAGTGATTACTGACCCGGATACAGCAAAGGCCGCCCGTCGTCTTAATCATGGGCTACTGTCTTTTCTTTTTTTTTGCCTAGGAATCATCAGTTTAGCCACCGGTGCCCCGACTTGGCTTAACTCTGGACGCAGGTTTTTCCCCCATTAATCAGTGCCGTGGGTCGCGGAGCTCGGAAGACACAGGAGAACGATTACCCGCGACGTGTCCGGAAATTAGCTTTCCCGTTCACTGGCGCCGATCACTAAGCCCATGGCAGCAATGCCGGTCGAGCATTTAATGGTGAATTAGAGAACGAACACGAAGAGACAGAGCAGCTCTGTAGCTCTGGCGACGTATCAATTTGCACTAACAGAGGCTCCTATAATTGACTAGAGTTGTTGGTGGCATCACGGTGTTAATGTATGCATATTAATGACCGGAGGTCACGGCTTCAGACTGGCAACTTTCTCAGAGAACCGACAGCACATATGATATAATAATAAGTGTCGGGGCTTTACGCTCTAAAATCACGATATTTTTATTAGAGACGCCGTAGTGGAGGGCTCCGGAAGTTCAACCGCCTGGGTTCTTTAACGTGCATCTAAATCTAAGCACACAGGCCTCTAGCATTTGCCTCCATCGAAAATGCGGCGGCCAAGGCCGGGATTCATCACGCGAGCTTCGGTCGAAACCGCGAGAACCGTATGTCGCAGAGGTGGAGTCTTTGGTTTAAAAAAAAAATGTATAATAGCGTTTTTCCTGTATTGTTCTGCAAAACTTTCTGTTAAAAACCAGAACTTCTGTTTAGTATAGCTAAAGATACCTATAGCGGTAACACTGCCCAGGTGTATAAAAGATTTTTCAAGATTTTGTGCACATAACACAGCGTAAGAGTTGCGAAACGTTAAATTACGTTTGTTTTGATGCACACTTTAAACTCAGCTAATCTTGAAGCAACGCAGCATTGTAGCTCCTGCATGATAAACAATCTAACTCGCCAGTTATGCATTCCTGCACCTAACCCAACCGCGATATATATTAAGGTCAGATTTCACACTTACGTGGCAACTCATTCACGCTTATATTACGTTTAGGCGCTCGTTAGGCAATCTGTCTCGATATTAAAAAGCGCTTCCCGAAAGCATCGAAAACTGAGAATCGCGGAAGCGTGCATTTAGATTGGGAACTGTTTGCCTTATTCGTACTCAGATTTCACGTCGCGATGGTCTACCTCATATTTCTAGACATTCAAACGAAAGAAACAATAAAAAAATTAAGGGCCTACTTACAAAGTGTTACCTGAGCGCTTCGTGTAATTGCGAATCCTATGATGGAAAACTCTGTTCGCGTGAGCGCGAAAAAGAAAGAAAACAAAATTTGCTGACGTCTTCGCTTTACTAGAAGGAAAGTATTAAAGACGATTACACGTACTTTCACGGAGTCGTTTTGATTCTATTCCCATGGTATCTAATTTCGAAAATCTATGCGGCGTTTTTTTTTTTTTCAAGAAGCATAAACCTTTTCCTCGCTTAGGCCGTTCGTAGAACATGTCGTTCTCGTGTTACTGATCTGTACCGTGAAGTAAACACTGAATATCGACAATCTAATCACATTTAATGCCTTCACATTTGCTTGTCAAGCACTTAAAGATCATAACCTTCTGAAATTTGTTAACAGCCAATATCGTGCGCGCTTCTCCTTCAATAGGTTTTTTTTTTTACTTGCCAAGGTTCAAACTAACTATGGTTTTCAAAGAGTTTTATTCAAACTTTGGAATACTTTGCCGTACCCCATTAAGCACGCTTTTCTGCATCGTCATTCAACATCAGCTCCGCAATTTCATGTTTAGCGTATAGAACGTTTATTGAATGTTCTTGAAACGCTACTTCAACTCTGTCGTTTTGATTATCGTTGCTTTTTATTGTACAATACCTTAGCCCTATCATTTATGCTTTCGATTGTAATATTTTTATCAAAGTATTCTGAACCGTCCACGTTTTTCACTTTCCAGTTTGTATCTGAATATCTCGTTGTTTCTTCTTTTTCTTTTTTTTCGCTGTTAAGCAGTATTGGTGTTGTTAATTTTAACATCATAACAAGGTGCCCCCCTACTCTGTTTACAATATGATATTTTTCCGTAATAAAGTATCTACACTTTTGCATCTGTACTAAATTATTATTATTGGCTCGAGCAACAAGTGACTCTCTTGTTTGTTCTCCAAGCATTCCGGTTGAGCATTTACTTCGTGTTATTCGAATAATTAGAAAATTCTTGTAAAAATAAAACTGGTACAAAGCGACAGTTCTGGTTCAAGTTAAAGAGCTATTTTGTATACACGCGATATCGGAGCATAAGTTTACTTAAGATAAGGACCAATTAACTGTCAGGATAATTAATGAAAAGTAAATAAATTTGTTCATGCAAAGAGCAGACTCTTTTCTTGGGAACAGGTGGGGATGGTTGTGGCAACCGCCGGATCAGATCACAACCAGGCGCTTTCTCTTCAAAAAAAAAAAGGGGGGGGGGGGTACCATCATCGGCGAAACCACATGCCATGGAGTGGGGGCAGGATCAGTTGGCATTTATTAGGAATTAACACACGCGGTACATATGAAACTCAAAGAACAATTGCATTTACATGATCGGCTCGTATCCTCGGAGTATACATGCTTGAAACACACGGTACAAGTAAAAAAGGAAAGCTTGTATCATTATGAATAGACATCATGCTTACGTCATCTATTTCCGCCTTACTTCGGACGTCACCACATTACGCTGCCGCCAGGCGCTCACAACCTTGCACCTTTCCAGTGACTCAGGGCGACGGTGCAGCACCGCGGTGTGCGCAACGCTCAGCGCATTTACACTCCGCACCGCGCAGCCTTGTCACCTCGTGGTTATTCCTGCGTGAACTAGCGTACCTGCCGACGCAGCACGTGGTGGTCACATGCGCGAAGGTACGTGTGATTAAATTAGAACAGGCAGGTTCTCACTTGGGGTCACCGTGACGACCGCAACGAACCGTTCTGCAGCAGACCTCGGAGAATCGCGGGCGCTGAAGTCGCAAAGTCCTCGAGCTGATTAATTATGCAGAGGCGCTGACCTAGGTCGGCAACCGCTGTATACTTGACGCCACTGGAGAGGCGCGGTGAAGCAGCCAAGCGTCAACGCAGCTGCGCGTGCACCGTCTCGTAATACGATCTCTCGGTTAATGCGCACGCCCGACAAAGAGAGAAACGTTGGAAGCTTCAGAAAGCTGAGTGGGCAAAGTAAGTTAGCCACGCGGGGTCAGTTAAAGTTGCGAAAGAGGCCCCTAAGAAGAAGGCGCCATTCTGGAAGTTAATCCCAGGGCATCGTTAGGGAGTATATGAGGAGCGAGTGCGACGTGATGAATATGCTGCGTAAGAAGAAAGGGCACGTGACCTCATGGGCGTTAGCACTTGCGTTAGTAAGATCTTTAATATGCTGCGAGAAAGCCGTAAGTTGAGTTTAACAGGCAGACAACTAAACAAATAGAAACGTCTTGCGTCCCGGTCAAGAGCTTCCCAATATATTTACTAGAGGTAGAGTGCACTAGATTAGAGTACACTCTACTAGAGTTAACTGTGGCTCTGCGATCGTTCAGCCACCAGGGACTGACGGGTAGTTAGTTAATATGCCTAGTCTTCGTGCTTGCGGCTTCGAACGCACTTGTGGCATTCTTTATTGTTGTGTTTCGGCTTTTGTTTCGGATATAAAAAAATATGACTCGTTGTGAACCACGTGAGCTGAGTTCAGTTGGTCGACGTGGTGAAGTGGCACTGCTGAACTTTTTGAATAGTTACTAGTTTTAGAAGTTAAAAAGACGCACGGAGCCGGAAGTACGATGTTAAGGCAAATCCAAATTTAGAAAAGAACGCATTATCCACTCCTACAGAGGATAGGCAAAAGTTCCTGTAAAAATTAACGTCTGGTATTTCTTTGTACGCAGCTGTACGCGTTATCACGTTTTCATATAATCGCATACCTCGGAACGGCCAGAAAGCGTGCATCGTTTGTTGCGAAACAGTCAGGCGTGTGTTATCAGTCTAACACGTTATCTTTTGGAATCAAGATGCCGACAGCGCCCTGAGCGAGCGTGCATCTTCGGTTAAACGAGCGTACATTTCAAAGCTGTCACGTGCGAACCAGGTCTGCATATCATTAGGCCGCATGCTCCTGGCACACCACGTCAGAGCCCGCAACTGCCGCAAGGTGTCGCCCCGCACAGCAAGGCCGGCTGCTCGCGCGCGATACACAGACGTGGACGCGGCTGTACTGCATATCATTTCCATGCTGGCTGAAGCGTTATGCGTTACAGCTCGCATAGACATTAGAGTCTTTTAGCAAGTTACGGAAATACGGTACGCAAATACGGTAAGGCAGTACGGTAGCGTTCCTCCTTTCCCGCTGGTGTGCTTTTGCCGCTCAACCACCGGGAAAGGAGGAGCGGTACCGTACTGCCTTACCGTATTTGTGTACCGTATTTCCGTAACTTGCTAAAAGACTCTACTAGCGCCAGGTTTGCTTCTAGTGGTCTATTATGAAACTCTATGAGTCAAGGGAGAGGAAGAGCTACGAGGAACGGCGATGGTTGTTCCGACGATGGCGGCAGAACAGAGCAGTTTTCTCGAATTCTACTCATTTTTGTTAGGCAAATAACCATGGGGTCACGGGAAACTGGCGTTGTAATATGTGCGAAAAATTGCCTGCGTCGTAATGCTGTAAAATTCTGTCTTTCATAGTTGAAAACAGCGCGATACAACGAAGACAACAAAGACCAAACAGGACTAGCACTGTCCTGTATGGTCTTTCTTGTCTTCGATGTATCGCGCTGTTTTCTACTATAATATGTTCCAACAAGCTCAAGTTCGCACGCCTTTAAAGCTGTCTTTCGTTGGAACTTTAACTAGCCTTCCGCTATGCGACTCCATGCGCGGTTTTGCTTATGTGCATGACATTGACAAGTGCATATTAATGAAAGAAATTTGAAAGTTGATGTTGCAAGATGATTACCAGGCACAATGGTAATGAAGACAAAAGCAATTACGATGATAACGACGGCAATAAAATGACGACGAGGAAGTAACGCTTACGGAAGCACGGTGATAACAACAGCGAGGGTAACAAGAACAGCGCTGTCAGTAACAAAAGCGATGACAATGAGGACATTGATGACTGACACCATTGAGTAGCACCAGCATAGTGGTAATCTATGTTCGTAATGTCTCGGTCCATCGAACGCAGGCCCTCGACATCTTTATAAATGCGCAGAAGTCGATAACGTTCAGGTCGCGTCTTTTTAACATTGGAACACTACCCGCCGCACTGAAAATGAAAGCTGACGTCACAGGGCCCGCCATGTTGGAGTACAAGTTAGTTACGAAGCTGCGTCCACGACATCACATGCAACTTATCAATAGAACATTACCTATTTCGTGGGTCTTATCTATTTGCTTATGTGACATTGTTTCACGCAGCGAGTGTCTGGGATGGTCAGGCTAAAGGCACAACACTGTCAGGCTGACCAAGGCATTGAGAGGCCACGAAAGTGTTGCGAAAATTTCAAAGATAAAAGAACTACACTTTTATCAACGTTTGATCTAGCTCGATTCGTTTTGCGAAAGCTCAGTCCGATCGTATTTCGATCACCACATGCACCTCTTACGTTTTAGGACAGGAGCTAGTCACGTGTGCCTCAAGGATAAATGGTTTAATTGCTGACGCGACATCTTAGCAACTAGGTTTTCTACTGCTCGCTATGCTGTAGAAACCCCATAGAAAGTCTTAGACATCCTTGAAAACATATAAGCACTCGTTGCGTATTGTTTTGTTCGCCACAGTATCACATTAGTGGGCCTATTTACAATTCAGAGCCGGGAGCCTATAGGAATGCGTAGGGTTCCCCGTAAAGGAGGGAGGGGGCTAAGTGTCACAGCAGCCCCTCCCCTAAGGCCCTTTACCCTAATGGTCGTGTCCGAAAAAAATCCGAGCTTCGCAGTGGATACGAAAAATTAAAACGAAGTGGCGACTTCGTTTTCAAAACGGCCGGCCTTTGGTCCCCGGATTTCCGGGGTAAAGGTTAGAGGTAAACAGTCCGTGGAATACAACATCAGTGATCCTTGGCCGCCATTATCCTTAATAAGCTGCATCATTATAACCGTGAGCATTAAACAATGCTCGGACCAGTCCGACTGAGTTAAAGGACCCCTGACACCAAAATTGAAACATTAAAACGTTTGTGTTGTTTGATTGTCCCGTATACGTGGGCACTTCTGCCCGATAATTAGTGCCAGACGTTGCCTTTAAGTTATTTTAACTTGGTTTTAAGGTAAGCGTGAGTGCTCATCTGAGTTGGCATCAAATCGCAACATCACCACGGGTATGGCGTAGACCGAGACCCCTTGTGACGTTCCACGAGTAAAGCGAGTATTGTCGACGTCGGAGAAGATTTGCGGGACGCGCACAATACCACGACTAGCACCCGGCAAGGACTGTTGTTCGCCACCCATCTCGATCCGTTGTCGGGCTGCTCTCAACGTAGTTCTGGCTGCCTCGGAATAATTTTTTGTGGGGTAGCACGCGCTTACCGAAGCACCCGCATCGTTTCATTCTTTACCGCGCGCGGAGCCCCGATTTGAAAACGGCGCTTTCGACGAACCAAAGCTTGTGTGCAGGTGATCGTAGGCGGGGGGGGGGCAGTGATTATTAATAATAAAAAACAGGAAGTGATGAAAAAATGAGAGCCCCGCAATTGTCTATCTCTGGGATGACACCTCAGCAGTAGCTCTCAGGGAGAAGGGATGAAGAGGGATTAAAAGAGTAATAGGAAAGAGTAGAAGTGGGGATCCGGTCAGCGGAGTTCATGGACGAGGCACGATGAGCAGGCGCACGAGGACATCACAGAAAGGCGGGCCTTATCGGTGAGAGGTGCTCGGCTTGGCTGACGTGGGAACCGTCACGCCACGACGATCGGCCAGAGGCACGGACATCACAGAGAGTCGAAACTCAATCCGAGAGAGGTGCAGGCGTAGCGGACGACGCAACCGTTCGTAGCGGCACGACGATCGGCGAGAGGCGGAGAAGACTCGGCATCGCGGATGACGCAACCACCACGCATGAAATCCACAGAGCGAATCCCCTCGTAGGCGCTCTCCCCGATGTGGGGTGCTAGTTTCTTATGGTATTCAGGCGGGCGTTTCGAAGTGACGCAAAATCGTTCTCAAATAACAACGCTAGCATTAACTGTACGATGCGCTAGATCATTTACGATTCAGTTTCGTGATTGTCAGACACAGAGCTACAAATTAGAGTAAAAAAGTCACAAACAAAACTTTCGCTGTCAGCGTTCCTATAATATGGGGCTGACTTGGCGCCCCCTTAGATGATTAGGATTGTGCGCACGCCTACGCATTAACGGTCTCGGCTAGCTCCTACGGAAGTCTTTAGAGTACCAACTAACTTTGGTTTAAAAAAATACGTGTTCAGACACTTACCTTTCACTTCCACGACGCAAAGTAGCGCCGCAAGCATCTGAAGAAGCCGGAAAGACCACGGTGCTTGCGAAGGCATGTCGGTTAATAATCCTTCGTCTTCACCAAGCACACTATATTCATGTTTCGACCACAGCAACAGTCGAAAGGCACTGCGACGACCACTGTCCAGTCTCCGTCAAATTAACATATAACACTGCACTTCACAACAGGCGAACGTGAGGTATGTACCGTTGTGCGTCCCTACGTGATCGAGCAGATGCTGTTCTTTTGAGGCATGCGCAGACGGTTAGCGTGCGCGCATGCCGCGGGTATTGATTTCAATATCTTCCAGACTTCCTTAAAGTTCAGCGACTTGTACGATCTGGCTGTTGACGCTGTGATAATAAAGGTTACTTCGATTGCGACCACAGCAGCCTTACCGTAATTTCCCACGTTGAGGCGATACCATTTCACCATACAAAATAGTTACGCAGCTTGGAAACCCAACGGTACTCTAGCGGTGAACACAAGCGTCGCGAAGATGGGAGGAAATTGTGGGGTCAGTGTGAGTAGCGGCTGTGTTGCCGAGTCAACGGGCTTCATTGGAACTGCAGCAGAATCGCGATGCATGAAACACCACAACAGTAGCGAAAAAAAAAAAAAACGCTGGAAAGATAACTCTAGTGTCAACGATACAGAGAATCCATGCTTTGGGCTGCACTCCTGATGAGAAATCCACGCGCTGCCTCGAAATTTCGCTGAAGCAGACGAATGCTATTCGTAGAGTGCGCGCAACAGAGGGAATACATAAAAAAAACGTGACTAATGCAGAAGTCCTTTGATGTCACACCTGTAGCTACGAGAAAGAGCGTTCTTTGTAAACTCTAGACAGTATATAGGACTAACAGTTGATACACAACGATGCAGACATCCGACATTACAACTCTTTCAAGATACCGGAAGCACGTGAGCACCTTTCGTAAACAGCGCGCACCAGGCGACAAACAGTTCAAACAATGGTGCACAAGTCCTCTGACGTCACGACTTTTGACACCATCGGAAGCACGCGGACAGCCTTCACACGGAGGGCGTATCAGACGACAAACAGTTCAAACAATGATGCCGAAGTCCTTTGACGTCACGACTTTTGACTCTTCCTAAAGCGCACGAACACCATTTGTAGAGACTGCGTATGAGACGACACACAGTTCAAACACATGATCCAGAAGTCCTGTGACGTCACGACTTTTGACAGCACCAGAAGCTCAAAAACGCCTTTCGTAGAGAGCACGTATCACGCAACAAACAGTTTAAAACATTGATGCAGAAATGATCTGACGTCACGACTTTTGACACTGCCGGAAGCACACGAACACCCTTTGTAGGGAGTGCGTATCAGATGACAAACAGTTCAAGTAGTGATGCAGAAATCTTCTGATGGTGCACCATCAGAAGCTACGCTGAGTAAGACTACAGACTGTAGTAAGACGAATGTTCATCGCAGATTGCGGGCAGCAGACGAGGAGCCCTTCAACACGACCGGCGCATTCGTTCCCGCTCGCTCCCGGACACCGCGAGACAAGAAGCGGGCCGAAGGATAGTGGGGAAGGAGCGAAAGAGAGAGAGAGGAGAGAGAAGGAAGGAGGAAGGGAAGCAGACAGAAAGAGCGGAACTGCGCACGCGCGGTTGGGGCTGAAAGCCGACCGGCGAGTGACGAGCGTAGCGGCTGACCGGAAGAGAATAACGTTGGTCAAGGCGCAACATTTAGAAAAGCGTGCATAGTGACGTCGCAGATCTCTTGCATCGCTCGCGCTGCAGGAAGCATGGGCGTTGATCTTTATTTTATCAGTGCTTTACCATTGTTTAACATTAGCTTTCGTAAAAGAATTCATACGTCGTTCTGTATTCCGGACTATCGCATTATTAAAGAAGAGAGAGAGAATGTGAAATGCGACGTACTTGCTCATTTAGAAGAGTCCACAACTTTCACGATATTGCGCAACGACGCTCTACTTTTTTTCTGTACGTGGCGTATATACGCATTACACAGTACTGGCTAGGCATTGGATAATTAGAGACACTAGGTGATGCCTCCATGAAAAGAATTGAATATTTACGAAAAGCAAGTATAAAAAAATAAGTTAACGACAGAAAGGTAGCCCGGGCAATAATTCATATTCAGGACCGAAAGAATTGCGCGGGAAGCGAACCGAGTGAAATGTCGAGTGCTTTTTTTTTATATGAACAGCCGTTTGCGAAATTGCTATCCCGTTGCCCGATAACAACCGATGTTGACATCTCAGTTTTTTATCATCATGTTTTGCGTTAAAAGCGCGAATGAGGCATCAAGCAAAAATTCGTGGATTATGCGCATATACAAAACTCCGCAGAGAGCACGAATGAGTTTTGTATAGTCGAGAAGGCCCCTTCTCGGATGTTTGATTGTTCCATAGTGCTTTGCGATCCAGCCCAAAGCAAAAAAAAATCTAAGTCACTTTCACCCAAAGTGAAAGTCGTACCAACTTCGGAGCAGTGATTCGCCGTGTTTACTACTATTTTCGGTTCTTTTCGTGCGATTATATATATTTTCTATGCTTTTTTTGTTCTTTTCTCGTGAATATCAGATTTGTTTTGCGATTATCTATTTTGACTTTCATGGTCTCCTTTCTGCCGTTTGCTGCTCCGAGAGCAGTGTGTCCGACTCCCGGTGCTGGCGCAGGCGGGTTGTCCCGGCCAGTCTTGCCTATGCTTCTCTCTTCCGTAGATCTGTGTCCGACTGCCGACGCTGGCGTTTCGCGTGCTCGGCTGGCTCGGACAGACGAATTAGCGCTTCGGCGACGCTGGCGTTCACGGGCAAGCAAGCGCTGGCGTTCCAAACGTGTAGCCGGCTCGGCTTATGTGTATGAAACGGAGGACCTGCGTACCGCAAACGCTAGCCCCGAGACGGCGACAGGTCGGTCCCTTGAATTGCTCCGCATGCTACCTTACGCATTAATCCAAGACAGCTTGAAGGCGCAAAGCCAGTTTCTCTGTCTTCTAATCGACTGTAATGATACAGGCGATTGTAATTGTAATAAGTCGTAGTAATAACAAAAGTCGTAATAAGTCGATCGGATTGTAAGAAGTCGATTGCAATGATGCAGTCAGAATTAACCTTTTCAGACGCCACCTATGAAGAACCGC
This sequence comes from Rhipicephalus sanguineus, assembly GCF_013339695.2. Classification (NCBI taxonomy): domain Eukaryota; kingdom Metazoa; phylum Arthropoda; class Arachnida; order Ixodida; family Ixodidae; genus Rhipicephalus; species Rhipicephalus sanguineus. The sequence continues at coordinate 33,065,616 of NC_051185.1, forward strand.
CTTAAATGTGTCATTTTTTACGCAACAGAATCAACACACTCGATATTCCATCCAACAAAAACCATGTCACAATACGCTGAATCGTTTGTCTTGCAGTAATTTATCTTAATTAAATCGAACTAATTATCTATTCATCCAAGACATTTATGCCGTTTTTCTTTTTCAAAAATAGAATCAAATCTAAAATGTAGTGCACATTTGTGTTTAGTTCTGTTCATTCGAGCAAACAAAAATTATACTTTAAACGCGGCTGGCGGAAAGCGGCACGTCTAATGGGCGAGTGCTTTCAGCAATGTGATCATATACAACAGTACACTGCAAAATGAAGTTAAGTGAAGACACATCTCTTAGGCAGGAGGTCCATTCATCCAGATACAATGTATCATGCCCTTTCTTAGTCACTAGTCGACACAACTAGCAAATAGAAGTGGTGTACACATTTGTGCACAAGCTCTCAAAGCTTAAGGCACTCAAGAAAAAAAAAAGAAAAGAAACGTCCGATTAGCCGCGTACAGGTCCTGACGGCAGTCACCAAAGGGAAGTGTAGGACGATTTCAAAAAAACAAAATTTATCGCCTGCTAAAGTTTGGAACACAAGGTGAGAAGAACATTCATATTCATGAACGTAAATGGGAGTTAAAATACCAGTGTGCGAAAAAATGAAGGTTTCATAGCTTTCAGAGGCATGTGAGACTGGTCCTTTATGTGAAATGCAAATAAATTGCTGGTTTATAATTAGTGGAGAAATGCGCTACAATAAGCATGGACCGAAAAGTAGTTGACGCGCGCAGAATCAATTCGGGGCGCACTGACAGGCCGCCATTATTCGGGCTTTATGATAATCATGAACGCCAGGTGCCCTTCGTTGTTGTAGTTTTCCTTCCAATTTGGCGTGTGGTACATCAGTGGGTTCATGCTGCCACTCTCGCCGCATCTGATCAAGTCGACAAAGCCATCCGAGCTCACAATCGCCACCCTAGCCACCTCTGGAAAGTTCTTGCGTATTCCGTGCTCGTAATTCCACTTGAAGATCACGTCGAGTTTGGATGGCGAACTCTCCAGCGCAGACTCCACGCTGACGCGCACTTCGAAAAAGTCGTTCCGCTCGTACAACCGACCGAAGCGCTAACGAGGTCTGAAGTGTTGACGTAGTCGATGTACGTCACACACAGGTGGTAAAATACTTCGTCCCCTTTGCTGGAACACCCACGCCAGTGCCGTCAAGCCGACTAGCCTCATCCGACGCTCTCGGGCCCGGGATAGGCTAATAGTAGGTCTGCAATCCCTGGTTAACACGCCTCCGATGCCTTCCACAAGATGTAGTGTCGAGCTGGCACTGCTTTGCAGCTTGCTTGACATTCTTCTCTGCCAGTACAGCCACATCAGTTCACCAGCGCTGGCTTCTGCACCAGGCACTGTAGACGTGTTCCCGCCTTCCGAAGAAGTGCGCGCTCGCTCTTGCACCCGCCGCCATCCTCGATCCTCTCCAAGAATTTGCTGATAGTCTCCAGGCTACTCATTAATCCGGAATTGAACTCTTGGAGCTGGTCCACCGCGATCTTGATTTCCTCGGCCAGTTCTTTCACCTTGCTCGAAAGGGCCGGCACCACCTCGTAGCCTTCTTCCGGTGGCGCCTCGGCAGGTGGGGGGGTACACCTACTTCGTCGATGATGTCGGGAGTGCATTGCATCCTCTAACATAGTGCGCCGATAGCTTAGCATGGGGTACGTTCTCGCCGCACCGTTCGCAGGGGAACGCGTGAAAGGTGCATTCCTTCTCGAAGTGTTGAAGGACCTTAACCAGCGGTCCCATGAAGTTGCAGCCGTGTTGTTCGTTCCAGCAGTATGCCTTGAAAGATACAGAAAAAAGGCGATAGGTAAAGCTTGTTAACAAACGTATATTTGTGGCATTATCGTTTAATCAATCTTCAAGAAAGTCGCGGTTTCTAAAAAAATGACGTATTTCGTTTTACACATGAAAGAGAAAACTGACACCGGTGGCCCGGCTAAATGAGGGCATTTTCATCGACATGGTTTTCAGGCATAAACAGTTAAGGAAAGACCTACGGCGTGTTGCTTGTAGAGTTATCAATCTCATATAGCTGCGCGTAAGGGTCGAAGCAAGATAATGGGACAAACATATAAACGGCACTTCACTGCAATCAGGCTAGCGCAGCGAAATCAAGAAAGAGTACAGTTGTGAGGGAATGTTTTATCACTCAAAGCTGACTCAGCGCAGTAGCGCTAATAGTAGTTAAACGTAGCCGAACTGAATAAATAGTACAGGCAATCGAATTGGGGAAGATAATGCGGATACTGAACAACGGTCGACTGATGCAATGATCTGTTAGGGCTGAGTAGCAGGTAAAGCGTTCGCCTGCAGAGTTCGCGGAGGTGGTTTCGATTCCCGCCAACAGTGATCGCGATTATACGGAGCAAAAATGAAAGATCAACCACGTGCTCAGTGTTCTGTGCGTTCTATAAAAATTGTGAAACTTGCAATAAGTCGCGCAATGCTTGAAACAGCGAAACTGGACATGTATGAAGTCTAATCTAGTTGCTTCTAGGTTGTTGCTTGGCTTTAGCTAGGCGATGGCTTTGTTGTTTCTAGGTTGCTGCTAGGCTTTAGCTAGGTGAAGCTAGGTTGTTTCTAGGTTGCTTCTCAGCGCAGAGAGTTTCGAGTTAAACCACAGACAGTGACAGAAACGACACGGATGTCAAGCCTCCCGAGACAGAAACTCGCGCTGAAACCGAACGTCCGCACCTCCCATAGACGGGCACGTCGTCGTTCGCGTGGCAAAATTTCCTGGCGGCAAAAATTGTGTTCAGTATCCGTTTAAAAGCGTATGAACTGAGCTTCTTGCTATATAATCATAGCAGAATACATCGCAATACAAAGAAGACTAGAAAGACCAAACAGGACCAGCGCTGGCTACCAACCGGTGGGTGTCTTTTTGGTGTACAAATACATATGCATTCTGCAAAGGGGAATGCTTCGGGAATGCTTCCATCGCTTCGGGGTCTTCTCGCAGCCGCCGTTGCCTTCCCCGTTCGCTAGTATTCTCTCGCATGTACCGCTAAACCACTCGGTACAGATGCTTGAGCGAAGCCAAAAGGTGCGGCCACGGTGTTTACTGCCAGGTTAATTCAGACGGTTATTAAAGCTTTTCGCAATCACTGGTTACGTCTGTCTAGAAATCATGTTTGCCGCCCGGCTGTCGCCTTCTCGAGTTTTAGTGGACCAGTGGTGAGTATTGGGATTTGCCCAATTTCTGTGGCACATATCCGTTCATGATGATGATAGTTTTTTGTACACATCTGTACACACCAAAGTTTTTACGGCCGGCTTAAACAGCGTCGCTGTTAGAAAAATGAATCCGTAGTCACCACTGGTGACAACGGCGTAGTCGTATCGTTGCTTTGGTATGAAATCATAGCTGCTTCTTCTTTATTTTGGAAATGCAGACAGTCAACTGCGCCGCGTAGTTATCTCAGTGGCGGTCGTGCCTGCAAAGCAAGAAACGGCTGCCTGATGCTAAAACAGCAGAAACTTTAAGCCGAACGTTGCTTGCCGTCCCTTTCGAGGAAGCAGCCTTTCCGGCGAAAGTGACGGTTACATGCTTCATCAGCCAAAGCGGAGCGCGCAATGCTTCCACTTGAAATGCTAGGTCATGCGAAATAAGAGAAGACGAAGAATTCTGATTCGTGGGCGAGTTGCGATTGAGAACTGGCGGGTTGCGGTTTCGAAGACCGGCACTAAGACGCGTTCGCGCTTCCTTTCTCAATTATATTTTAAGCGATACTGAAAAAGAAAACTGGAAAAACTGCTGAAAACATCGAAATTCTACTAGGAAGGCGCGACTGTTCCCATAAACAGAGTTTATTTCACGTAGTTTTGAACAGTTGGATGTATGTTTGTGGATTGTCAGGGTGCGGCGGCTGCACGCGAGGCGCTTTTACAATCCCGACAATCCCGACCAACTCCAGCCGGCGACTGCAGCGCCGCGGCGCGGTCACGGCGTGAACTATTACGAGCGCGCGAAGCTAGGGGCTTTTTCTGACGACCGCGCGCGGCCTAGGTGTCCTAGGCACCAAAATACGCGAACGTCCCTAGCCGTTTTAGTCCCTAGAGTGCCCCTCCCATGGTTGCAGCAGGTAGGTGTTGTGTGGAAGAGAAAGCCACGGATATCAACATTCCTTTCTCCGCGGAACATACGAACGTCGGAAAAGAGCTCGGTCGCTGTCGGGCCCGTCATCATTCGAGGTTGTTGCGTGTGAGGAGGTGTTTGCCATTTGTTACGCGTCCATCTGCCATGCACACGAGCATGCGGTCATTTCGATGGCAAAGCCGGTATCAACGCGATGTGTGCTTCTTGTTTTGTGAACACTCATTGCTATGAGGTAACCAGCCGGGTCGTTATGCCCTGTATTGAGGCTTCTTTTCGCAACGTGGAAATGACTGCAAACGGCAAGCGACTGCATCGGCAGCTTCCAGTTGTTTACGGACGAGTACGTACTGTACATACATGCCAATTATGTAAGTAAATTATGTTAGAGTGTTCTGCGGCAAACACGATCCGCAATCGTTTCCTTACCGTTCAGCAGGCTGTAGTGTGGCAACAGGCTGTAGCCGCAGACGGGTTATTGCGTCGCTGCTTCCAATAATTTGTGCTTGTCGCTTAATTTCGCCTGGAAAGCCAGTGCGAATGCATTGTGCGCTGTTTTGTTGAACTCCCGTCATTAAAAGCAAACTGGTCTGTGCCTTGATCACCGTGTAGATTCTTGTTTTCATCGTTTTCTCTTTCCCATTTAACAGCAAGAACGCGCGCAATGTTCAACTTGCCAAGACTTCTAGAACGAGACAGTTCCCTGTGTACGCATTCCCGAGTCGTGTTCGCGTTATGGTGCCCGCGGTAGTCTACTCGCTTCCTCTTTCTTGTGGTATTTATTATAGCATATTCCAAAGCATAAAACTTGGATGAAGAAATGAGTATATTTTGTAACGTTGCTCCTATTTCTGATACACTGTTAGCTCGCCGAGATACAACTGCAGACTTAGCGGAAATATTGAGATAAACCTGCACAGTACTAGCTTTGAATTGTGTACGTAGGAAAGGCAACAAAAGATGAAAGAAGCCCAGGAGGTTCAACTTATCACATTATTACATGACTTTAGGGTGAGTGAACAAGTGATGCTCCAGGGTCTTTCAGGGCTATTGGATGAGATATTAGCAGCTTTTTAAGCACTCCTCTCGCAGACGCACAGGAAAGTGCATGTCAGGTGGCCATGTAATTAATACACAAGAAAAGCTTTTGGGAATGCCATAGTACACCATATTTCATCTAATGTCACTTCCTGTATCAAATATGTTTGTTTGCAACAGCCATTATTCAGACTGACTGCATTTTCTTTATCAAGTAGCCATATTCTGAGATGTGTACTTCAGTATGCCAGCTATAGCATTGAATTTGCTTTCAGACGGTGAGAAAATCATTTCCTAGGTGGCTTAATTGTCATATTTCACTGAACTCACCCTTTTTCCCTAACCATTAAATAAGCTAAGCCACGACAGTTTTGTATTGTGGCACTGCCTGGTGCTGTATGCGGGCGTATTGTTGATGCACTTTTATATCGCAACTGCATGACTCATGTTCAAGTGACAGGGTAAATGTAGTGGGTGAGGTGCCAAATTTCAATGAATGCTACGTTCTGGTGCGGTAATAATTCGCTCTGTGAGACTTGATAACTTTCCACAAGGCATGTGGCAAAATGGTCTGCAATGCACTTACTTTGCAGGCAACTAAACTTGTCCATTTATTGATATACTAGTTGTAGGAAAACTGACTCTATGCATAGACATGTAACCATTGAAACACACAATGGTGTCCAAGTGTGTTAAAACATTCACTTCTCAATGCTTCTAATGAACACAGGCTTGAATAAATGGCACACAGTGCAGCAGGTCCTGGAAGTACATACAGGTATACACAGAAAGCATATTTATTTACCAAAGTAATTCATAAAGCAAGAGTGCATATAGGACTGCTATTATGTTTGTACAACTTTATCTGCCTCCAAGAGATCCCTGTGACAATGGACAACATTCTGTTAGAATCACTATACTAACACATGGTTTAAAATTTCAGGCACACTGCATTTAGATAAAAAAAAAAATCAAACAAATCTTATTTATCTATCGCTCATTCAACACAATTGTTTCTTTGCAACACCTGTCATACAGAGTGGTGCTACATGGAAACTGTACATGCAATTACGTAGTGGGTGGCAACTGCATAGCAACTCTCTCAGATGAGTTGGTGCTTTGTACTCGTGCAGCAACTACCAACTTCACCTACCCCTGTACAGTAGGTGAAGTTTCATCTGTTTTTAGCTCACAAGTACTTGGGTTGCATTTTACCCATGAACTTCGAGAACGTTCGGTTTTACGGTTTTTAGACATTAACATATAAAGGACATGCTTGCTGGGGCTACTACCCGAGGGCTAAGAAGGGATGCTTCCCTTTGATTCAGCACATTTTAAGACAAATAAGAGAGCTACAACTTTGATGTGCCTGGAATCTGCTCTAAAAAAATCGTGCCCACATCAAATGGTGCCCAATCTTGAGAACCACATATGCAGTCTTTCGGCTGCAGGGTTCCCCAACTCAGTCTTGACTGCTCTTCCTGAAACCCTCCGCTAAAAATTGAAACGTGAAACAAGATGCGCAACTGCGAAGGATCTTCGGAAGACCCTTGGGCCAGAGGTTGTACAATACGTTCATATAGTTTCCCACTATCTTAAGAAGATGGGAAGTAGGCACGGTGTCACAATTTGTTTGTCTACTCCCAATAAGGTGGGAAAGCTGTGGCCATGCATTTGCAACACCAGTAAATGTGGATGCAGGAAGAACCACAAAACGCTGTTGGTCAAGCGTTCCACAGGAGTGGAGTATTGCATTCCCATGTCATGTGGGATGTTCTACGTTGGCGGAACTGGGCGCTTTGTCAATCACCATTTGGGGGAACACGCATAAAAATTGCAAAAGTAGGATTACAAGTGCACACATTTAGTTGCTCATGTCAGCAAAATGTGTGGCCCGGTTTAAAGGGACGACGGTTTGCGATAGGAGTGAAGGCAGCACTGCACGTATCAGTTCAGAAGCCTATCATATTAAGACATTTGATAAGTGCATTAGCACCATCTCTTGCCCTCTTTAATGCTGAGTTTCATCTTCTGGATGTGGCTGTTACATCTTGGATCTCAAAGGAAAATAAATATCATGTTTTTGTGTGTTAAACCTTGTTTTGCATCCCTCTTCTTTTTCCCATGCTTCACTCTGGCATATATAAGGTGTGTCATTCTGCCATCAAAGGGGCCCTGCAACACAAATTAAGCGTGTAGTTTTCATTGCTTCTTCTCAAACTATAGAATGCACTGATTTCGATCCTTCTTTTTGCATTCACCTCAGTATTCAGCATTACACGCGCTACAGCGCTGCAGTTTGCAGATGAAAAGGCGTTCCAGGGCCCCTTTTTTTCCAGTTGTAGGTCAATGCTAGTGTGTCCGTGTCGTCTCTAGTGCAATGGTTCTCAGCCATGGATGATCTGGGAACGCCTTGCAGTGAGAGACAAAGGGTCAGAGTAATAAATTAACACAACATGCAGCTGAAACAGGTGGCTTTTATTTCTTCCTGGCAAAGCATGGTCAGAGTAATGTGCCACGCCGATTCGATGTCAACAGCTTGTTAACAAGCTGTGTTGTCTGCAGCCACCTTCAACCTCTTTTTAACAATGTTTGTTCTTCAAATATTGAAAGCTAGAAAGTGTGCTCGCGCACATATGCCGAAGACAACTGCAACAGAAGCTTTGAAGCCATCTGATAGAGAAGTGGAATTATAGGTTAGCTTTGCCGCAGTGCAGAAGTTTTACGCGGCGAAGCATACCACAAATGAAAAGGGGCCGCGTCGCAGGGAATAGTCAGCCTCCAAAAAGTTTTTTTTTTGATGAGTGTCGCGGACCCGTTGGGGTTCGTGGACAACCAGTTCAGAACCACTCCCTAGTGGGTGTGTTCGCGCGGTTACTCGTCAACAATGAACCAACCTGCCCAAAAGGAAGTATTGACGATGTCTCGTTCTGTCTTGGTAATTTGAACATTGCGCGCGTTCTTGCTGTTAAATGGGAAAAGAAAACGATGAAAACAAGAATCTACACGGTGATCAAGGCACAGACCAGTTTGCTTTAATGACAGGAGTTCAACAAAACACCGCACAATGCATTCGCACTGGCTTTCCAGGTGAAATTAACCGACCAAGCACAAATGATTGGAAGCAGCGACGCAATAACCCGTCTGCGGCTACAGCCTGTTGCCACACTACGGCCTGCTGAACGGCAAGGAAACGATTGCGGATCGTGTTTGCCGCAGAACACTCTAACATTTACTTGCATAATTGGCATGTATGTACAGTACGTACTCTTCCGTAAACAACTGGAAGCTGCCGATGCAGTCGCTTGCGGTTTGCAGTCGTTTACACGCTGCATAACGACACCGGCTGGTTATCTCATAGCAATGAGAGTTCACTAAACAAGAAGCACACATCGCGTTGATACCGCGGCTTTGCCATCGAAATGACCGCATGCTCGTGTGCATGGGCAGATGGACGCGTAACAAATGGCAAACACCTCCTCACACGCAACAACATCGAATGATGACGGGCCCGACAGCGACCGAGCTCTTTTCCGACGTTCGTATGTTCCACGGAGAGGCTTTCCGTGGAGGCACTGGAGGAGCGGCACTCTAGGGACTAAAACGGCTAGGGACGTTCGCGCATTGTGGTGCCTAGGCCACCTAGGCTGCCGCGCGGTCGTCAGAAAAAGCACCTAGCTTCGCGCGCTCATAATAGTTCACGCCGTGACAGCGCCGCGGCGCTGCAGTCGCCGGCTGGAGTTGGTCGGGATTGTAAAAGTACGGTCCCTGGAATATACTGGGGAATATACTAGAATATACAGTATATTCTAGGGACCGTAGTAAAAGCGCGCACGCGAGCGCGAGCCGTGACGTCACATTTACCGAGCAGCATGAAGGGCGCACGTGTTCCTGTCCTGCTCTCTTTCTCCACCTCTCCTTTCATCCCACTCTCCCCGTTTCAAAAGAGCGCTGATGCTTTAGCTGCTTTACTCCAGCTGGGAGCATTGCTCGCTTCCGTTCATAGTGGTTCTGAGAACTGTAGCGGGGAGCTGAGCGGGTTGAGAGACGCGGGCGTGGCACGCCCGTTTCTGGTGTACGTAAGATCACCAAACGTCGCCTCCTCTAGTTCACAGCGCGGCCGCTGGACGCGGTAGTTTGTGAAAAACGCATTAAATTCATTCTCTCTAGTTTCTGCCTGAAATGAAGGTCGGTCTATCGTTTTCATCACCCAATCTTTCAATTTGGCTGAAAATCCTGGCGGCAAACATTTTGTTCAGTATTCCTTTAAAGCGTATGAAACTGAGCTTGTTGGTACATAATACATAGCAGATTACATCGCGTTACAAAGAAGACTAGAAAGACCAAACAGGACCAGCGCTGGCTACCGCCTGGTGCGTGTCTTTTTTGGTGTACAAATACATACGCATTCTGGAAAGGGGAATGCATTGCCGAATTGCTAACTGCTTTAGTTTTAATAATAATGTTGTAATGTTCCCGTAGGCCATTCTTTATATACAGCCGCTAGTCTGTTGCATGCAACGTAAGCGAACATTTTTTTTCTTCCCTGTAGAAGTTATAGAATTTGAGTAGCCGAGGTAATATAAACCTCGACTTCTCCACAGCAAACCAGTTAAAACGGAACAGAACAGAACGAAAACATAGGACAGACTAGCCGCTGTATAAACGATCACCTAGGGGAACATTCTAACATCATTAGAACGAAAACAGGTAGCAATTGGGCAGTACATTGTTCTGAGCGTGGTTGCACCCCAAACTTCCACCTGCAGACGCGCATTGTGCGCCGGTATCATGATAACCGCGCCCGCGACATATATGAACCCTTTACCATCCATGCTGCAGGTCATTCATGTATGTATATCAGTTCCCCACCAATCGCACTAACAGACAAAGAGGTTAAGTATCTACGCAGTTGAGCGTTTCACGCTATTTGACATGTAAGGGCATGTGCGCATGAGTTAGAAACATCTTCGCCCTCTCATCCTTCTCCCACTTTCCAGAATGCGTACGTATTGTACAGCGAAAATAAACGCACCTGTTGGTAGTTAGCGCTGGTCCTGTTTGATCTTTCTTGTCTTCGTTGTATCGCGCTGCTTTCTACTGTGATTGAGATATCTGCCTTCGCAACCCTACCAGTTTGATATAAGGAGGCTATGTAGCTGGTCACGTGAGCTGAGTACATGGGATACAGTGAAAAATCCTGCCCATTGTAGCGGACATGGCTACAGAAAGTTGCTACCGTTTCCGGACCAGGTTGCTTCAATGCTTACGCCCAAATCACTCCACACAGAAAACTCTTTAACAAAGGTACTAGAATGCGCACACTTCTAAAGAATTTACGTGTGAACCACCACATCGCCAGTGGGAAGGAGACGAAATACCCATAAATAGCTATATACGAGAATACCGATACAGGTGCGAATACTAACCTCCAAGTCCTCCTCCTTGACAAGCAGTTGGCACTTTTGGTATTCGCCTTCTCCGAACGACTTGCCATCCAGGGGCATGTTGCGTCGGCTATCTTGAACGGGAGAACCGGCATGGCACTGCTCAAGGCCGTGAGCGCAAGGAAGTAGACCGTCGTGCTCGGAAGACGCGACACACGTGGCAGGCGTAACGAGTCACGCTAAGCTCGTCGGCGAACCGCGTCGGGCGCCAGTTGACGCCGCTGACAGTGTCGCACACTCGGTGCAAAGTACGGACGTACGGGATGAGGCATGGCGGTGTGAGAGCGGTCCAAACGAACACGTGACGGCGCCGAAAGGAACGTGCGGGCGGTAATGGCGCGTCTGTACCAGCCAACGCACGGTCGTCAAATTTTGGGAGGGCATCAGATCGGAAACAAGGCCGATGTGTTTCAGCGAGCTTGACGTGCTCCTCCGTTCGACGCAACACACATCTAGGTGCCGCTAAGAAAAGTGGAGGCCTACCCAAGGACAACGCCCTCGCCGTGCTTCCCGCCGACAGGGAAGGAGGGTCTGCCGTCCTTTTTCAACCTTTTCAATTCTAAAGCAAGCGAAGCTGTTTCATCGGTGTTCAAATGCAACGACATGTTGTTATTTCAAAAGTCAAATCTGAGGCTAAAAAGTTGTGTGAAATGCTTAACCTCACTAAAACTAGCTAGCAGCATAGCAAACAGCCAAAAAGATTTTCTTGAGGCAGTCTTCAGTGTGAAAACACATAAGCCTGAAAAATCATTTCGTGTCATCGTATCAGAAAATGGCACGTGGCAAAAATGCGTAGCGGTGTTCTTGCAAAGTAAGCTTGGCCTTTTAGCAGTAGACGACCCGTTTCTGGTCAAAATTCCGGTGAAGTTCTGGATTTCATCCGACCTCGTACTAATCAGCAATGTGCGTTTTTCCATTGACGTAAAAGACCTGTATTATTCACTGCCTCATGAATCACTTCTTTGTTGTGTGCAGAAGCATTGATAAGTTAGGTAGTATAGCGTTTCAGAACAGGGCTGGTGTGCCGTTAGTAGTTTTTGGAACATTTATCGTTACTTGAGAGCTACCTTTATCCAATGGGACGGGAAACCCACCTTCAAAAGGAGGGTATATGCATCGGGTCATGTATTGCTCCATCTAAGTGGACTTGTTTTTGGCCAAGCTTGACAGAAACCGTTTCCGGCGACCTATGTGACAAGCATATCACGCGCATTTTTAGATTTTGTTGACGACTCCTCATTCTTCTTGACTGTGACCCCATGTCCTGTGCTCTAGACATCCTCAATTTCATCAAGGAGCGGTTTAAACCCCTCTTGTTAACTTACGAGTTGCCAACAAAACACCTCTAAGATTTTTAGACATAGCCTTACTTTTCACCAAGACCACACCTGTTGGGCGTACCAGCCCAGGAGCAACAAACCTCTGCTTCCGTATGATTCCGCCACAAAACGCGTTAAAAGGGAATGTAAACTTGTGCTTTCGCAATGCATTAGAAAAGTCTTGCCCCCATCTAATGGCAGCCAGCTTTAAAGAGCAAGTAGAGCGACTTTCGAATGCCGGTTACCCTTCTCACATACAGGTTCAGTCGCGGAAAGTTTGGTGAAGAAGCTTCACCCCTCGGAACAAGCGCTCCCACATGTTGAGCCAGTAAGGCCTCAGAGGAGGCTGTAGGTCCCGTATCTACATGGAGTCTCCACAACTTGAAAAAGGTTGGGGAGCGGGCCAATGTGAAGGTTTTTTTTCTGCCCCGAAAAAGCTGTCGTACTTGTGCCAAGAATGGTTCAAATGCAAAACGAGGGTGCTCAAAAAAGCACAAAAAAACCCGTTCGTCACACGCACAGCAAATGCATATATCAGATACCTCTTTCATGCGGCAAGAAGTATATAGGACAAACTGGCCGCTGTATTAATGACCGGCTCCGGGAACATGCTTGTAATGTCAAGAATGGTCGCGATGGTTCTTGGCATTGCACTGCGCACGTGTGCTGCAAACCGCTTTTTCATGACACTGTTATCGTGGAAAGAAACAGAAATAAACGACAAGAAATTATCGAGGCAGAGAGGATTTGTAGATTAGGGCTGAACTGCATCAGCGCTCCCTCTCTCGGGCTTTGTCAAAAATAATTCTCTTTCCTGAGAATGTAAGATTTTCGCGCATGGCAATTGTGAGCTTCTGAATGATTGTTTGTTTTTCGCATTTCGAGAGTGTACATGTGTAAGCTCCTCGAAATAAACCTTGTGGAAGTAAGCGCTCGCCTTCGTCCCCCTCTCTTGTCCTGTGTCAAATTCGTTATGCCATGTTTTTCTTCGCAGTCGATGTACTGATCCTGCGCCGCCACCCACTAAAAGCTTTCTACACCTAACGTGTTTGCACTGCCCCCAGGATCGGACGCAGGTTCTCTGACCTTAAACTGGTTTTGCATTGCCTCTGTGGTCGGCCCACTTTGACGAAGCGACGATGTCATTTAATTAATTAAGTCATAACGTGACGTCATAATGACGTCACAATTTCGCGATTTGTGAGGTCACGGGTGACGTCGTATGTTGAGGTCATCACCTGATGATTTTTTTGTACCACTCGTGTTGGTGCCGACGCCGCGAGACGCCGCGAGACGCCGACGCGGTATGCCGGTCCATTTTCGCGTTTGATGAGGCATCTAAGGGATTCGCCATAAAATAAATAATTAAGAAAATCATAAGTAGACTGAATAATTTCTTAATGGATAAGTAACGAGATATAATTACGAGGGACGCGCGTGCTTTCTTCCTTGTAATCAGTTGCCTTCATGGCATCTCCTTCACAGCTCCAACGGCGTTCGTGAAGGGCTCGGAGATGGCTGCGCATCTTGCAACTGCTGGGCTTCGAGGGCACCAGGAGCTGGGGGAAGGCGACTCCTTGTCGGACTCGGCGGACTTTTGAGGTTCCAACGTAGGCAAGACTTCTTTGATGGGCCCCTGTGCGACCGACGCCTTGCGCGACGGCAACACGACTCGATCTAAGAGGACGAGCTGATAGCGCATCAGGGTCTCCGAATCCTTGGGTCCCCAGTCAGGCAGTGGCTGCGCAGCCTCGGACCAACTCTGCAAATGCCGCAGTGACGGTAATGTGACGGCTGTGTTGTGACGGTGGTGCTAATAAAGAGCGACTGCTGTCCACCTCTGCGAATGCGGCAGTGAGAATATCCGTAATGGCTGTGACGTGGCAGGGCCGGAGGTAATAAAGTGTTGTGATTGTACACGCCAGCGATTGCGAGTGACGGTAAGACCGGTAATGTGACGGTAAGACGACAGCAACATGGTAACTGTGACGCGACAGTGACGGTAATTAAGGCCGCGGCTTGTCGACCTTTGTGATTTTGACAGTGACAGGGATATTACGGCAGCGTGCGGGTAATGTGACATGAGAGTGATTACATAAAGGGTCACTTTGTCCACCTTGGGATGGCAGCAGTGAGGGTAAGATAACGGTAATATTAAGGCAATGGCATGGCAGCGACAATATTAAGAGTCACTGTTCGTCGATCTATAGCAAGTCGGCCACTAAAAGATGATAGCGGTAACGTGATTTTTGTGACGCGATTGAGAGGGTAAGCGCCGCTGTTAGTCCATCTCTGCGAGTGCGGTATTGACTGTAAAAGGGGCCGCTATTGGTCCATCACTGCTTTTTTGATTAGACAGTAACATCCTCGTTCGTTCGAACACCTTAAATGTTTGTATTGAATTCAAGAGCCTCTTTATAATACGAGGAGAGCTTTTCTCCCGGCGAGCGTACTGTACGTCGCTAACCGAAGTCGCGCAAATGTCTTGCAGAATACTTTCGAGCAAGGACATCTGTGCCCGTGACCATGTTGGCTTTGTTTACCCTGGTTGTAACTTTAGAATTTAGAATCAATGAACAGTACGCACAAATATTCATATGAGCATAGAGGTACATAAAACTCGTAAACAGAGCGAAACTCTCTATGTCTTCTTTTCAGTGTTTTAAGAGTATTCACTCAATCGGCTTCTCGGAGTCAAAACATCGTAGACAGTACATCGTAGTCAAAACTGGACTGAACCTGGACACATTAAATAGCGTTGCGGCAATGAAAATACCGTATTACATTTTCGCTGCGCAGAAAAGCAATACCAGCTCTGCTACTACCGTCAAAGGCTTCAGTACTAGCCCAGTACCCGCAAATGGTAAGTCTAACGGCCAGACGAAAGCTCTCTAAAGAATTTTCGTTTGCCTGTAAACTTCTTACGGATTGCGGAGCGGTACGGTTGTCCGGAACCGTCCACCGCAGTGACTTCCCTTACAAAAATGGATTTAGACAGTCTGTAGAGTGTCTGTAGATTTCTTGTAGACGAGTTCGCCTTTATGTAGATTTAATATTTTGCCTAAAGAAAATCTTTTGACAATCTATAGACAAAAGTTTATAAATGCGTGTCATCTTTTGTCTAATTGCGTTCTATAGATTGTCTATAAACAAAAGTTTTAAAAAGCGTATGGTTCATTTTTTTCTATTGTTAGTATATACAATCTATAGACAAAAGTTAAGTTGATGAAGTTTGTTTTTGTCTAATCCCAGTGTATAGATTGTCATAAACAAAGTTGATAAATTGGTGTTATTCCTATGTCAAATCCCAGTCTATAGACTGTCTAAAGACAAAGGCTAAAGTGGAGTTATTTAATTTTTGCTGAAATAAGGTTTTTCATTGAAATTTTATCAGACGTGTGTACTTTATGCAATTTTGCTACCTTTTTGTTATATAACGTCTAAGCATGCACTCCTTATTGCCCATTGGGCCCTAGCTGTAAGGTATGTTAAAAAAGAACTAAGGGGCATCATTAATTGAACCACAGTGTGAATTGAGCAGGAATGCATTTTTGTATATCTCATTAACACATCTGGCGCACATGGCACACATATTTCCCCTCGTAACTCGCATGCTCACATTAGAACTAAGATGTTTCCAGTATTATGTCGCACTCTATGGCTCACCGACTGGATGTACTGCAAGGAATGTGTGGTTCTTTCCGCCTTCGTTGCTACAATGCAAAGGGCGATGTATTTCGTGGAACACTGGAAAGCGCAGCTTTGAAGCGGGACGATGGGCAAACAGTGAACAGAGTACAACAGCTCTTTTTCAAGAACAAATAGCAGGGCCCACTGCAGTGCTTTCATTTTTGTTACTATTCAATATACAGTATTTCGCCATTCTTTTCACATACGAAGCACTGTGCCCAGAAACCAATTTTGTTAAAAATATTTTGCGAATTAGCTGTGGCCCTTTCGCTAGCTGCATTATATTTGTTCATTTTCACGACATTTCAGAAGGTAATATTTAATTAAGATGTTCTTCAACAATATGCATTTTTCTGTTTTCATTACGACGACGTGCAATGTAATCATTAAAATCGTGTTTCAGGAAGCGATTTCAAATTGATAATGTGTTATGCACTTGCTTACATCTCCCGCTTAGAATATATTAATTTAAATTAACAGGGAACATCAATAAGAAAGAACCTGCAACTGAATCGCCCTAAGGGCGAGGCATCGATGGTGACACTGGCTCGGTGCAAATTTCAAAGAGATATCACTCGGCACTGCGGACACTTGCTGTCAAGGCTCAAGTTTTCCACATGCTTGTGATCATAGACCCAGACACGGCCGTGGGGCAACAGCTGTTACAGATAGTAGTAAAAAGGACCGTTCGTTACATATCCTTTACACGAATGGTCCACGAACGGTAATGTTTAAACAGCAAGCACGGAAATACAATTGAAAATCGCTCAGAAGCGGACTCCCCACTAAGAAGTTCTTTTTTTCGTTCCAGGCACTGCCGTGAAGGCCAAACCCCATATACGCGAAAATGCACGCGACAGCGACGAGCGACGCGACGTAGATCGTTTCCGCGCAGGGGTCGCTTGGATGGGCAACCCCATTCACGCGACGCCCTCGGCGAGCTATCTCACTGTTGTGCTGGCATGAGGCGTTAACTCGTACCAAAAGTGGCCCGTTCTCAGCGGTATGCAATGTAAAATACGATGTTTTGTTGCATAATGGTACATAAAATGTTTATCAATGTCTTGCAGCATTTTCTCTCGATCCCACACTGCTGCTACGTGCTGCCAAGCCGCGTCACAAACGGCGCGGGTCCCAGCGTTCGCGTTCAACAACGTCAACATTGCGCTCGTCGCCGTTGGTCATGTTGATGAACGTTGTTGTTGTGTGCGTCGATAAAAGTGGCGGCAATCAGCAATACGTCACTGATGCATCTTATTCCGGTGTTTTGCTATTGGCTGCTTGAGCACAGCACCTTCGGGCGACGAGCGGACATGCGACGGATCTGAAAAACCGAGCGATCGCGCGAAATCGACCACGCAACACACGCGCGAACGGCTCGTTTCGTCGCTCATAGCATCGCTCGTCGCTGTCGCGTGGATTTTGCGCATATGGGGTTTCGCCTTGATCGTGAAGGCGCGCGAGCGAACACGATAAGGAAGGGGAGAAAAGCTAGAACCGATGCGGCAAACGAACGGAAAGGGCGCGCAGCTGCAACTCAGTTTCAAATCGCTCGCTGAGCGAGAGCCAATCAGTTCAAACCAGGGCGCGCAGGCAGGCCCGAGGCATGATGGCAGTTTGGGCGTCGAGCCATGGGGCTTCGCTACCGTCGAAACGATTGCAGCGAACCTGGTACGGGCGGGGATTGAAGGCCTCAGTAAGCCTAATTAAAATAACAACGCGGCCACGGTAGTAACACAGTAGTAAATAAAAACGTGCTTCTGCAATTAAACTATAACCAGCCACGAGTATTACAAGGCAAAGTTTTAAAGAAGTTTTGTAAACAAGGACTGTGCGTGGCTCCGCTAGGTACCGCCGCCATCACCGCCTGCGCAGCGCACAAGCAGACGACGCGCAAGCACGAGAGGCGCATAGAAACGCAAACTTTACCACCGCAGCGAGGAGCAGCGATGTCGCACCTTTATTGCGGCGTGAAGTGGTGCGATTCCTCGGGGAATGAAGGCGAACACTTCTTCAGAATCCCTGCTGGACCACAGGTATTTATACTTTCACTATTATATATTTCCCAAGATGTTCGCAAAGTTTTGATTTGACTGTCGTTGACGTTATGATTTGAAACTGCTGAATGAACAAGCGAATTTTCTTGCTGCCATTCGTTGCTGCAGCTATCTGTTTGAGAAATGGTTACGATAATAAGTTAAAATTAGTGGGCGGGCTGCAGTTTGTGGCTCGACGCGCGTCACCTCTCAAAAGCGGAGCTGTTCGCTAGTTATGGTTGCTCACGTTAGTATATATGTGCGTGCCTCACTGCCTGACGTTACCTCTACTATCTCATGAAATCTAACCAATTCGGATTACCGTGTCATGCAACCGTGTCTTCAGGGGTTTTTGTTACGTGTTACTTTAACTTATGCGTGCTAGTAACATTAACGGAGTGGGATAGTTGTTGTGCTCGCTGCAGCTGTTTTTTAAGCGCTTTAATGCGTGCGTATACATCATGTCCGTGAGTTTATGGGTGGTGCTCGCAGCCGACGAAAGTATCGCTCGCAAGTTATTGCGGAGGCCCCAGTAGCGAACTCGGGACACTGCCCTCAGATTCGAATGTGTGCTGCGGTGTTGCACAAGTGAAAACCACCGCGTTCCTCATCTGTGTGTCTGTTTACACACCGACCGCCTGCTCGGATTTTTGTCGCCCGTAATTGTCCGCATTCCTTCCCTTCGGCGTACCTTGCCGCGCTGCTCGACGGGGGACCTTGAACCAAGCGTGATACCCACCTGCCCCTTTCGCTCTCGGGAAGCTACCGGAAAACAGTTTCGCTTATCTCTTCATTACTCCCCTCGTGATGCTTCCAACGGGCGAAGGCATGGCCAAGCTCGGTCTTTGGATGTTCATGAAACAGGCCGCGCTTATCGCGCGGGGCCACTTTTTTTTTCCCTCTCTAATCCTGGACCCTCCCCACCGCACCCTTTCACTTTTCTGTATTTTTTTTTTTCAATGCGCTGTTTGCGCTAGGCGTTACACACCATAATTCCTTATAAGCTTTCAATATCGTTTCGACTCGCAAAAGCAGTGGAAAAAACAAGAACTCGATCGAGTTGTGTTTCATATATCAAGTTTTAATTCAGAGAATATTGTCGGGATATATGTAATTATCTGTATATAATTTAGTGGAGATTAAAAGCAAGCACATTTATTAAGCTTAGTGCCATGCCTTTAAAAGCTTGCAAGTGTATTTACTCTATCCAGCTGTTTTTTCACCGTAGGGTGACTAAGTTCGAGTACTTTAATTGCAGACAACCAGTTTACTGCAAGTGAGTTGCCGTCCCCTGCTGCTGAGACTGCCCCCTAGTGTGGAAGGTAGGTGTACCGAACAAGGATCTGTTTCACCTTTCTGCTTGGAATTAAAGGGTACAGAATATTGGTTGGTGGTGCCACTGTAATACTGCACGAATAGCTTGCAAAAAATAAAAACAAAGAGCGGTACTATTTGTATTCTACCCCTGCAACACTCGAGCAGATTGTTCTCTGAAATTAGAACAGTAGGTAGAAATGCCACAGCTGTTTTTCAATTACCAGTGCTATGAGAACAATTGCTGTACGTAAACCTTAAATGCAGGAAATGTTACTCTAGGGGAAAAAAAAATGTTGTTTGCTTGCACTCATAGAGAAGCATTTTGCATGCTTTCCAGTAAAATGTCTGAGTGCACTGTTTACATGGTATGGATGAACTGATAGCATGCTGCACAAACGCAAAATGAAGAAAACAGGGAGATAGAGCAGCGAAAATGGCTTTTGGCATCTCACAGTATAAATAGTTTGTACTCTGTCCTGTTTCCGTCCTTGCTCCTCTAGTGTTTGTGGAGCTCGGTATGAGTTCACAACAAACCAACCTCCCTGCAAGAAAACTTTGTTGCGTGGTATAGATATCTTTTCTTTTTCCACATCAATGCATAGACTCAGTGCTTTCTTTGTTGAGCTCATTCCATAGAGATGAAAACACTGAGTAGTTTTCCTCAGGCACATGTGAAAATTGCTCCATAAGTCTGTTGCTCAGTATTCACACGTGCAATGCAAAGTGAGGGTATTAAAATACCTGCTTGCCAGCCTTTTATAGCATATTTATTTCTTTTTCAACAGCCGCTTCGCCAAGCACAACCACAAGAAGGCCCACACACCGTCACAGGTTTCACCAAGTGATGGTAAGTGCAAAAAGTGAGAGAGAGAATTATTGCAAAGTACACATCCTGCATCTGCATAAGGAAGTATGGACCAGTAGTCTTGATGTTTTCCTAGTAGATATGGACACCTAAGCCTGTGTAATATTGTCACAACCTATATGTTGACAAAACCATACATATAGTTCAGGGCCTGCAACCCGTGATTTAGTTCACGCAATTATTTATATTTCAAATATAAGGTGGGTGCAGTTGGACCTACATGGTTCACACTGAAAATTGTGCTGTCCGATTTGTTGTGATGAGAGTAGCTCTGCGAGATAGGCCAGCGAAATATGATGCACAATCAAGGTGTGCATTCATGTAAATGTGGCTTATGCAGCCCAGATAGCTATTTATGAGATGAATAATTCAAAATCCTCCACTTTGTAAATGTCATTGCCTCTGTTCAGCATTTCATGAAATGTTCATTTTTGCAATGCTTTGTGATATTTCCTTAATCATGGATGATTCTTTGAAGATAAAATGCTTGGAATGTATAAATCAATTATGATTCCTATCTCAGTCGCAGAATACACATTGCTTCCAATGAAAAATGGCATGGCAGCACATAGTGGTCCGTATATTAGTAGCCCTGTGATTGCGCCCTGATAGCTTAATCGTGATTTTTTTTTTCTCTACAAGACTGATGAAAGCCTATACCTTCACATTCTTCCATGTCTTTTTTTTTCAGCTGAGCCTAGTCCGAGCGGCCTCCAATTTTCCAAGGAGGGCAGCAGCGCGGAGCAGATGCAAGAAACGCCAAGAAAGTGGGCGAAGAAAACGCAGCTCTGTGCACACCCTTCGCACCAAAAAGAAGCTGCTAACACTTCACTCACGAAATGAAAGGTACCGCAAGGCAGTCGGTCAGATGAAAAAAAGGGACGAGGCGAGGCGAGTAACGCAGCAGGAGGTTTTAAACAAGTTTGAACCGGATTTGTCAAGGACCTTTTTTGAACTGCTTAAAGCACGAATCAGGCTTGGTACATTCCCCCCCCAAAAAAAACATTGGTCCAAATGGATGAAACAATTCACTCTCAATTCACGCTTCCTCAGAGAAATGCTTCACTTGCCACATGTGCGGACACTCAGGTGCTGGCTGGCAGACATCCCAATGACACCTGTATCATTCCAGGTGCCATGGATGCAATAGAATCAATCATTAAAGCTTGGCCTCTGCTAGACCAAAGCATGCTGTCTTTTATTCGATTAAATAGCCTTGAAAAGACATTTGATGTACGATCAATCAAAGATATAGTGATTGGCTACACATATGATGGAAACACAAGGACTTCTCGTGTGGCAAATGCAGCCATTCTAATGGCTGTGTCTGGCATATCGAGAATTTGGATGCAGCCAGTAGCCTTTGCAGTGTCCCGCAATGCAACGTCAGCTCTTGCAATGCACAAGCTGCTATTAGATGTAATTATGCAGCTTGAAAAAAAAAGGTCTTTTGGTAAAAGTGGTCATCTATGATCAAGGGTCAAACAATGTCAGCCTGTCAAGAATGCTGATCCATTCTCTTCATGAACCATGTTTTACTGTCAACAACTGCAAACTATACTTCATGTTTGACATCCCACACCTGATAAAATGCACGCGGAATAATTTGAGAAAACACAAGCTCACGATTGGCTCCGAGGTTGTTGACTGGGCGTACATTGAAACCTTTTACAAAAATACTCGCAAATCACGCCTCTAACACACCAACTGAACATCTAAAAAAGAAAGATTGCTAAGGAAGCTCAAAGAGCAACATATCTACAAGATGCCCTTTGCTGACACACGGCCGCTGGATAAAAAGTGGGCTTTTTCATCCAGCGGCCGTGGCTGACATAAGAGTGAAGTATGCCACACAAGTATTCAGTGAATCTGTCTCTGTGGCACTCCCCACTCTCATTGCCATTCAAGAGCTTCCTCTTGATGCTAAATTTACAGCTCTGTTCACAGAAAGAATGGATAAGATTTTTGACAGCCAGAACAGTTCGACCCCAAAAAATCAGGATGATAAGTTGCGGTATGCAATGATTGATGGGTCGGAACACCGTGCTTCCCTTGAGTCATGCATCAGTTGGATTGCCCAATGGCACTTTGGTAGTCCTCGGGACAAGCAGCCGCGCACTGTTAAAGGTTGGCAGATTAGAATCAAAGCCTTGTTGTTGCTGTGGACTGGTTTAAAAGAGGACTCTGATTTCACTCATCTTTTCACACGTTGATGCAGCAAGATCCCCTAGAAAACTTTTTTGGAATCATTTGTCAAAAACATGGCTGCAATGAGACACCAAATGTGTACCAATGCGTGGCAGCTCTAAAACATATTTGGATTGGCAAGCTCTTCAAGCTTTCTCAAGGAAACTGTGAGGTGACAACAATTGCTTTCCTCAACAACTTGGAGAGTGCATCTGCATTGTTGTCAACTATAGCAGCACACCAACCACAGGCCACAGCACGCAGCAGGCCTCTGATTCATCTGATGTGCAGGCATCTTCACAAGATGCGACCGACATGGTGTATGAAAATGTTGTGTACCATGTCGCTGGTACTCTTGTGAACAGCTTTCTTGAACTGAGGACTAGTGAGTGCATATGTGAGAGAACACTCCTTGAAGTGGATGGAGGCTCTCTCCATGGATGACACCAATTCTTTGCACTACTCAAGGAAAGTGGTGTACCCGAGAAACTCCTCGGTTCCATTGCAGTAACCTCTGAATCATGTCTGAATTACATAAAGGAATTAGATTCAGCCTCCAGACATGAAATCAACTATTGTGCACATTTTTCCAATGTGTGCAAAAATTTGGTGGAAAGGATGCCAATCCGGCAAGCTATTTTCTGTTCAGTTGGCTGCACTGAGAAATTTCTTACTATTCTGCCGCACAAGGCTACATTGGCACATTACATTTGTAAACAAAAACACACGAGAAACAAAGTCAAGGCACAGTGCTTCTGCCAGCAATAACGTAAAGTAGCAGGCTAAATTTATCCTGTGCCTTTCTAGAACATGATTATGTAAATTGGATTTCTAGTGCAGCCTTCTGCACCCATTTCCTATCCATTTTTAGATGTGTTGCACTATTTCTTTTTTATGTGTATATGTACGTATTTTTATGTATATATGTATATTTTATGTAGGTATATATTTATATATGTGTATTTATAATTCTGCTGTGGTTGTATCTAATGCATTGACTACTTTTGCTCCTGCTGCGTTACTTTTGTATTATACAAGTTTAACCGACTAACTTTTTTTTTGAAGCCTTGTGTGCCCCTATCAGCATGAGTATTACAACCAGAGGTTCTGGATTGCTTTAGTATTGGGAAATGACAACACTTCCCAAAATGCAGTGGAAAACCCTGCTCGTTCTGCTTTCTTTCTGTTTGCTTGACATGGTTTGGAAGGCAATCAAACATCCAGCCTCCCAAAAAATGCCAAAATTTATATAATACTGACGACTCGTTTTACACTGAAGCAGTCTTTACAAACAGTAACAGTGTGATTAATTCACAATGAACGTTGCAAAAATAGGTTGATTAATAAAAAATGTGGAGGTTTTATGTCCGAAAACCATGATACGAATATGAGGCATGCAGTAGTGGAGCACTTCAGATATTTTGAGCACCTAGCATTTTTTTAACGTGCACCTAAATCTAGGCAGATGGGCCTCAAGCATATTGCATCCATTGATATGCAGCCGGGATTCAATCCCACTACGTTCGGGCCAGCAGTTGAGCACCGTAACCACTAGACCACTGCGACGGGCCACGAAGGTTGAAGCATGCATGAATTCAGGTGCTCACCAAGTCCAAAAGATTTTCAGCACCCAGGGGCTCTGTCACTTTTCAATTACAAACCTCTGGTCGTGACTGTTGTGCCACTGCAAAGAACTGATGGTGTCAGCTATTCACAGGCATAAAAGATACATTGATGAAGTGCTCAGCTCTGTGAGGATTCCAGAGGGGTTTGTGCAGAAGCTGCGACTCGGTTGACATGCATGTTAGTTTGAAATAGAAGCATGCATCCATACTCACTGAAACTATTCACAACGTACTGTTTGTGTAGAGCAACTGTGTTTCTTGTTTAACTAAACTCTGCAAACTCCGACATTCCACTTCCTGAACGAACGAATGACAAGCGATGCAGTTCTAGTTAGTGACACATTATGATGAAACTGTGCAGTGTTCCCCATCTGCAATTTAAGTACTGCTCAGAAAATCTTCTGACATTGTGATGGATCCAACATGATACCTGGTAGAAAAATAATAGGGAAGCTGCGTTCAACTTTGCACTTTACTCTACTTATTTCTTTGATAAGATGCTTATCTTCGTGTATATTTCATGTTACCTTGAGTATTTCGCACAACTTCGAACTTGACTAATGACCTGTGATCATTCCTGTTATGCACCAGTCACAACCACAATGTTTCCACAAATTTCAAAGGTCACCTCTGCAACTGAGTCTAGACCACTCTTTGTTGCGTTCTTCTCCCTTTATTACTTGAAAATTAAAGCATGCTGTGTCCTGTTCACATCACGTGAGCTTGCCTACAACACATTTACCTGGAGGAAAACATGATCAGGGATAGCTGAGCCAAATGGTAGATTTGTCTCACTGCTTTTACAAAATAATATGCTGTAGCACTGCAGCATCAGTCACAACATATTATGACATTGATCTACTTATGCTCCATGGGTTCGTCTACATGAGCCAAAGGCTATGACTGTTAGGTGCACTTTCTGTGTACATATATGCAAAAGTATGTGTGTGTGTGTATGTGCAAAAGGGAGTGACACAACGCAGGGCAATAAAAAAAAAAAGTACAGGAAAGGGTGTTTTTCCTATACCCCTTGTTTTCTTCGGCTTGCGTTGCGTCATTATCTTTTGCACAGTATGCACCAACCATTCGAACAACTTGTTTTGTTATGATATATTTCAATGCGCGGGATTGTTTCGCTTCATGCTGCTAGTCATAATCTGTACAACTCGCATGTGTACACTTATTTACGCTGATGTAGCACTTTATATGCTTACCCTGCTTATGTGATTGTATTATGCTGTATTATGCGTTTTCGTATCCTATTTATATTGTACGCGTGCTCGATGTACGCATTCCTGTATTCAGGTTTTACCACAGCAGTATTTCGAATCTTTTTCGTTTCCTTTTGTTATTGTTACCGATATTATAGCCCAAATATTGCCTAAACGTGCAGCAATTTACGTTTCCTTCAATAAAATGTCATGTGAAGAAAGTTATATGCGCTTTTTGCTTCTCGAGCGAGCGCCGAAAGCGGCTGCTATGCAGCTACGACGGCGCCGCTCGCCACCATTCGCCATGCTACCACAGAGGCTACAACGAAGCAGAAAAACAACTACACACATTACGTACGTACATCGGCAATAAAGAGAGAAGACAGTGCAGAAGCAATTAGTGCGCAAACGCTCGAACCGACGTCGCGGCCGCGGGGCCGGCGGCACCACGAGCGAGGAAGC
Source organism: Rhipicephalus sanguineus (assembly GCF_013339695.2). Taxonomy (NCBI): domain Eukaryota; kingdom Metazoa; phylum Arthropoda; class Arachnida; order Ixodida; family Ixodidae; genus Rhipicephalus; species Rhipicephalus sanguineus. The sequence continues at coordinate 33,090,978 of NC_051185.1, forward strand.
GACCGCAAACGGACGCGGCCATATTGGATTTTTTCCTTTCGGATTGGCTCGCCTCCAGCAGAAATCCAAAATCCAGTCAACTACCGCCCAGCCCAGGAACCGCCACCGTCGCCGGAAGCGGAAAAACGTCCCCATTGGCCCTATGGGTATGTCACTCCACTGGCGCAGGCGCCCAGGCGCACTGACGTTTAAGCCGTTCAGGCAGTTGGACGCATTTGAGGGTCGTTGTAAAAGAAGTTCTTGCAGCGCGGTGTGTAATGCCGAAATAAGTTTGTTGCGCGCATGTATTTTTACCACGTTGATTAATATTACGTGCCGGTATCGTCGCTGGAAGTCGTGGAATGGACGCGTACTTACACCGCGTGTCGGGACGGACGCATCGTTGTTTGACATGGAATCGTTGACGGCCATGTGTTGTCGTAGCCCCAACGAGCGCGAAACTTTGAACAAGATCACAAGCGCGCACCTTTTCACGAGACTGTCGCCACAGCGAATATCGCTCTTCGGTGAGTTGAAGAACGTTACCAAATCGCGTGACTGTGCATGACGACTTTGTGTAGGTAAGATTGCCCGAACGGCGAGCTGCCATATTAGAGATGGTGTGCAAGAGGAAGTGTTTGATACGAAAGTATGCCTTGTACTAGTGTCTCTGCCTTCTGTGGTGTTCGTTACACGCTTCCGCGGAGCCGTTGCCGTGTGCGTCGATTAGAGCTAAAGACAGCCTGAAGAACACGCGTTGCATTGCGCGATGCTATGCTTGTGTTATGCAGACCTTGTGTTGTTTCGCCCTTCTTCCTTGACTGTATGCAATGCGGCATCCTTGCATGAAATGACGTGCACATACCTTGTCACCATAAAATTGAGTCTGCTTTTAAACATTACTGGTCGCCCCGTACCATTTCTATGGTGGAAATGCAACAGACGTTATCGTTCAATAAGCATAGTTACCCGCCACGGTGGTCTAAATATATAGTTGTTAAGGTGCTCAACTGCTGACCCACAGGTCGCGGAGATCGATTTCCGACCGCGGCGGTCGCTTTGCTTGAGGGCTCCCGAAGTGCTTGAGGCCTGTGTTCTTAGATTTAGGCGCACGTATAAAGAACCCCGGGTGGTCAAAATTTCTGGAGCCCTCCACTACGGCGTCGCTCATAATCGTGGTTTTTGGATGTTAAACCCCATCAATTATTGTTATAAGCATGGTTATAGTTAACTAACGTGCAAATCGACTTTATAAAAGTAGACGGGTGTGCAGATAGAAAGACACATGTACACACACGGCGCGGTCATGCATACGCCATGCTGCTCAGAGGCTATATGTTTGTAGCTGCGTCGCCGTCTACGGTGCCGCGCTCGTTTTTGCGAAGAATGGACGTAATTGTTCTATATTAAAGATTTTAGTCTGTCTGTCGCGGATCGTAGCTCTTGGGTGTGTACAGACACAACCAAATCAATCGATTAGCCAAGGGAAAGCATAGCGGACTTTAATTGTTGGTTTTAACTGTAGTGTAGTAATAATGGCCTAAATTGAAATGGAATAAAGTGAACGGAAAATCGCCCTTTGCGTTGTGGGTATCTAAACGCCGATGCTCAACCGATTGAGCTACGACGGAAAGCGCTCGCCGTACGCTTTGCTGGGCATTTATGTATGTGTAGTCCCTTGGAGTGTTAGCCAGTGCCACTCGTACTCAAGGCGGTGAGTGTGGAACACTCTTCTTTGCCAGAGTTTGTCACGTGGCACGCGATCTTTCTATGAGGCGGCAGCTGACCAATAAAACGTCGCATGCGAACTTGAGGCATAAGTCAGCCGGGGCAAGGACTTCGCGGTGAATGAAAGAAAAAAAGGGGATTTTTGGAGGGCCTCGTTTCTTTTTTATACACAACCAAAACGATCGAAAAGATCCCCTTCTTTCGTAGATTCAACGAGGGCGTCGCCCCGGTAGACTTAAAGCATCAAGTTAACATGCGATAGTTTATTGGTCAGCTGCTATGTGGTGCCAAGACCCCGCCGCGGTGCTCTAGTGGTTATGGCGCTCGACTGCTGATCCGAAGGTCGCGGCATCGAATCTCGGCCGCGGCGGCTGCATTTTCGATGGAGGCGAAAATGTTTGAGGCCCGTGTACTTAGATTTAGGTGCACGTTAAACAATCCCAGGTGGCTCCGCCACGGTGGTCTAGTGGATATGGCGCTCGACTGCTGACCCGAAGGTCACGGGATCGAATCCCGGCCGCGGCGGCTGCATTTTCGATGGAGGCGAAAATGTTTGAGGCCCGTGTATACTTAGATTTAGGGTGCACTTTAAAGAACCCCAGGTGGTCGAAATTTCCGGAGCCTTCCACTACGGCGTCTCTCATAATCATATCTTGGTTTTGGGACGTTAAACCCCAGATATTATTATTATTAACAATCCCAGGTGGTCCAAATTTCCAGAGTCCTCCAGTACGGCGTATCTCATAATCATATCGTGGTTTTGGGACGTTAAACCCCAGATATTCTTATTATTACGTGGTGCTAAGATCAAGTGCCACGTGATGCCCTCTGTCAAAAATGAATGTTCCAAACTCGCCACCTGGGCTACGTGCGGTGCTGGCTGAGACTCCTAGGGATAACAAATACATAAGTACCCAACGAAGTAAACGGGGAAGTGCCAGACGTGTAACTAGAACGTTGTGGATTCAGATCCCACCGACGGAAAGGGTGAGTTTTCGTCCACTGTAATCAATTTCAACGTACGCCATTATTACTACACTACAATTAAAGGGACACTAAAGAGAAACAGTTGAATCGGTTTAGTCGATAAATTGGGCTCTGAGAACTCTAATGTCGTTAATTTCGCTACCATAGGTTTATTAATAGAGGAGAAAACCAAGGTCAAAGTTTCATTTTTAAATTTCGCGCCGAAATCTTCCCGCGTGACGTCACTGATTTCAAAGTGTATTTATCTTATTTTGGCGTCATTTTCTCAATAAAATTACCCCAAACTTGGTATGTCAAGTCTCTGGCCCCCTCAGAGGACAATGTACTTCATTTTTACCGATTAGGTACTACGTAGTCCCTAGTAGGCGCCGTCAAAACATGTAACGTCACGGCGAATGGTGTGGAAACTTCAAGGTGGTGTCGCCACCCACATTTTGTTTTTGCGTATTTTCGTGCTTACTAAGCATCTTCTCGCAGCAAGCGTGGTGGTTTTGGTATCGTGAAAGAGTAATTTACTAATATGAGAAAAATCGTTTTGCTCTTCAGTGCCCCTTTAAAGACGACAATTAATGTCCGCTATGCTTTCCCTGGCTTAATTGTCTGTTCGATTAATTTGGTTGTGTCTAACAAAGAAACGAGGCCCTCGAAAAAATTCCCATTCGCTCGTTCATTAGGTTTGTACACGAGGCTCACTGTAAGGCAATTCATTTGTCTGAAACACGTTTTGAACTGGTAGTAACAGTAAGTACACACATACAACTACAAACTTAATTCATTCGAAGTAGCACACCACGTATATGTAAATTATCGTTGGTGGATGTGAGCTTCAGTTCAATTAAACTTGTTAAGCGAGTGCATGCTCTCCTTGTTGCTGTATCCGTGTGGGAAAAATTGGGGCAAATATTGGTCCTGCCACTCCATATTTTCTTTGTTTGATGAACCATACATCGTCTGTCTAGTAAAAGTTCTATTAACGGAGAAGTAGCTTCGTTACATTGTATGCAAAAATGGGTCTGCATTTGTTTTTCGCGCATGCTTTGTCGTAAGTTTTTATATTTTTGTATATTTTTCTGAATAAAGCTCTGTTGTAAGTCAGCGCTTGTGCTTGTCATTCTTTTCTGTGTGCTTTGCCTCGTTTTCTTTTCCAGAATTTATTGGGATAAATTTATACATCACTAATCTACAGGAACTGCCTCTAGGAAATCTGTAGACCACAGTATATTTGTGAGGTAATAAGTCCGTAGACACTCTATATACTGGGTCATAGGAATAGCCTATGGATAATCTACAGACATTTGTCTGTGGATATTCTATAGACAAAAGTAAACCAAAGTAGATTTATATGAGCCTATAGACTTTTGTTTATAGACATTCTGCATACATCCGTTTAAACGCATGAATTTTTATTAAACTACAGACGTTCTATAGCCAATCTATAGACTTAGACTTTCTTGTAGACTGGTCTATAAAAACGAGTGTGGCCACTATTCCATAGACTGTCTATAGACCAGTCTAAAGAACTCAGCTATAGAACGTCAATTGATTTTATAGACAGATGTCTACAAACTTTATATAGACTATCTAAACATATTTTTGTAAGGGTTTACAGTGCCATGGCTGGTATAGCGACATCTGGTAGCCTGTTATCCATCTACAATACGTCTGAAAAACATTCAGTTAACCAGTGCTCTCGCCCAAGAAAAATAATGCGAGTACATTGTGTTAATGATTACCTTACTGTCAGTGCTTTACAACAGCAGTTAAATAGAACATGCAAGTCCCCCAATATTAGCTCTGCGTGCCTCTGGTTAGGCTTTGCATCATTAGATGGCGCTACCAGCGTTGTTCCGGCCAGAGATAATCATATCGTGATTTTACGTCCCAAAGCCACGGTATGATTATGAGCGACGCCGTAGTGGAGGCTTCGGAAATTTCGACCGTCGGGTGTTCTTAAACGTGCTCCTAAATATAAGTACACAGGCCTCTAACATTTCGCCCCCATCGAAATTCGACCGCCGCGGCCGGGATTCGATCCCGCAACCTTCCGATCAGTAGTCGAGCAAAACGACCCATAGACCACCGTGGTGGGTGCCTGCCACAGGTGTGTGAGGACAACTAAAACGTCACGCCGCATATATTATACGTATCGACAAAATATTAGAACCACTTGCGCTCTCGCTTGGTGTTTGCACATGTACTGTCTGCTGACGTATGTTAACTCACCCCCTGGCACTTCACGAAGTGTACGACACCGCCGACGAACATGGCACAGACGGGCACTGCGACAAGTGCCGCACCGATGACATGTACCCAATCAGGATAGACGTAGGCTCCCAGTGTGAGCGGTCCACTCTCGGGGAGACTGCTGATGCAGACAATCTGGTATTCGGGAAAGAGAAATTCTACTGAGACGATTGGGCGTGGTACAATTTTGCGAATATGTCTTCATAACTATAAATATAATGATAAAATTTGGGGTTTTACATGCGAAAAGCACGATATGGTAATGAGGCACGCCGTAGTGGAGGGCACCGCGGATTTCGACCTTCAGGTGTTCTTAAGCATGCACTGAAATCGCACAGTACACGGGCCTCCAGCGTATTGTCTCCATCCAAGTGTGACTGCCGCAGCCGGTATCGAAACCACGACTTTCGGTCTGCAGTTGAACATTGTTGCAACTTTAACACCCATGCGGACAGCTATAAACATCCGTCGTCCATCTTTTCCTTGCCCTCACCAACACCTATTCTAACTTGTCGACCTACTATAAAGATGAACGGGAGGTAATCGTAAAGCAAATAAAACTGATCACATAGACAACGCGATTTGTAATGCACACTGACAGTATGTGGCGCAGTTTCGAGTGCGGATATTAACACAATTACAATAACACTACACATTAAAAATTACCTTGTGACTGCACATTTATGCTGCAAAGGACACATGTCAGTCTCTTCGTGTAGTTTCATTCTGGAATGACCCTCCCGATAATATCGAATGCATAATAGATTGCGATAAATTTTTGTGAATGTTTACATGAATGCATACTACACTTCTCGTTGACATACAGTGTCGCGTTTTTCTTTGCTGATTCCATTATTTCTTGCTTTTTTTTATGCATCGCACATTACTCTATTCGTGCTCCAATCTTGAGACAGTGTTATAATTGTAGTTCTTTGTTTTGCTTCACTACTGCAACACTGTTCCGAACATACTCACTGCTGTTATACTGCTTGTGAGTTTGTCTACCACTCTTCGTAAACACAGCTTGGGAGGAGATTGTTCCACAAACAGCGGTGGTTACGCTATCTTATTAAAGTATACCTGTCTGGTCCAATTGGTTATTCCTGCTGAAGACAAACAGCACAGAAAAGCATGGCTACGAAAAGCCGTGCTGTTTTGCGCTGTTACGCTAACGTAAGTTTTCAAAATATCCTTCCCCAAACTCACCAATAGCAGGACTGGGCACAAAAACTTCCAGCAAAGTTCTACTGGTAAGCCCAGAGGCGAATCCAGCATGAACTCCGCGTCCGTGCTCAGCTTATTTATGCCTGAAAAGGAGAGAGAGAAAAGGAAACGCCCGATTGCACTCTGGCAGGCTTGATGTCAATCAATCAATCAATCAATCAATCAATCAATCAATCAATCAATCAATCAATCAATCAATCAATCAATCAATCAATCAATCAATCAATCAATCAATCAATCAATCAATCAATCAATCAATCAATCAATCAATCAATTTCGATACCTCCAGGTGATATTTTAATCGACAAAGAAAAAGGTCGATGCCGGCTCAAGACAAGCTGAACCTACACGTATAGGTCACAGGAACTAACTTAACAAATTGCAAAGAAAGTAAAACCAACGTGAGATACATCAAGGAAAATTTGGTGTAATGCAATGGCTGACCGATCACGAGCGCTCAAGTTAAAAAGATCATTAACTTTATGTTTTCATACTTCTCTATGCTATATTTTATATATGTATGGCTCTTGGCCGGTGTGAAGAGAAGCAGCACTTCATGTGGCCGAGAGAAGTAGCACGCCATGTGGCTTGATTTACAGTATCAATTTTCGGGCACGCGGTAACGATATGTAATATCAAGGACACATGCAAGGCACACCTATTTTAATTAACGCTTCTCCTACTAAGTTTTTTGGTCGAAAACGATACAGAAATGCCGTTGTTTTATTCGTGTGTTTGATTCTACGTGCCTTGAAACAACCAAGAAATTTATTCAAAGGCGCCTTCTCAGCAAGATACACGCAAAAAAATTATATATATTTTGGAAAATGTGCAGAGGATTGGCTTCACTGCACTGCACCACGGAAAGTGCCCTGACCTCTCCAGTCTTCGCTACAGAAACGTCTTTTTGAAATTTGCAAAATAAAGCGCTAGGAGGCGAGTCCGTCAAAACAAACCTTGGACGCACCGGTGGGAGGTTACTAGCATCTAATAATGATATAATAATTGTTGGGGTTTAACGTCCCAAAACCATTACTAAATCTAAGGGCATCAACTGCGATACGTCGAGACGCGGTCGTCGTCCGAATCCGATGACTTAGAGAAATTGTGCAGCTATGCCTAGTCACTGCTACACTCGCAGTAGAACTGAAATTCTTCATTTCACGAAACTTCGGCAAACAAGGACTTTTCTTTTTTTTTTTAATGGAGCTGTTCCGCCACGCGAGCAGCGCTCGCGCGCACAGGGGGACGCCATTTTCTAATTAAGGTTACATGAATCAAGCCCTTTCACGACTAAAATGCGTGCTTTGACCGTGTTTTTAAATATTTTACTGCGCTATCTCTTGAAGCCAAAGAGAAGACAGGAAAATGAATCAGCGTAGCTTAACCGCGGCGCCCCCAAATGCTTGTTTCATGGTGGACTAGCGGAGCTCGTGTTTGAGCGGTACAAACTGAGGACGAGCTCTGCTCGTCTTTTGTAGGGAAAATGTTAAAAAAAAAACATCTAGATGTTGACTTCAGCACGAATGTGCATTGCACTGTAGCTTACGTTATTTTATCACACAGTATCATAATATTAAAGGGACCACCGCCGTCGAGTATTAGTGAGACGCATTACATTGCAATTGCTAGTACACGTGTAATGACAAGCTGACATTTTGCGGGCATTTCGCACGTAGAAACTTTCCTTTAGTGTTTTCTAAATTTAATATCGAAGCGCTTTAGAAACAGCGCGAGATGCCTAAAAAATCCGGGATGAGGTATCGCTATGTCCACTCTGTTCGACATGAAAACAAAGCAAGCGTTAAAGGGACAGACAACCGGTCAGAACCTGAATTTAATAATAATAATGTTTGGCGTTTAACATCCAGAAACCACGATACGACTGTGAGGGATGCCGTAGTGGAGGGCTCCGGAAATTTCGACCACCAGGGGTTTTAACGTGCACCTAAATCTAAGTACACGGGCCTCGAGCATTTTCGCCTCCATCGAAAATGCGACCGTCAGAATCGAATTTATATAACCCCACTAATGGAAAGACTGTGTATCGTACTGGCTAATACGAGCAATGTTTTCGTTGCACCATAAAAAACTGTATCGAGAAATGTCGGTTGTCAGTCCCATTAACATCATCTTATGTTTTTACGTAGATAAACGTGCCCAGCCACCAGAAAAACTGCAGATAACGAATAAAAACTCACATGGTATTATATACATTCGCCTAAGGTAATTCGAACGCGAAAGCCATCTTGTTCTTTTCCTTCTCAGACGATGTATTAATCCTCCCCCGACCCTGCCCCCCTCCAAAATCTTTGCAGCTCACGTGGGTTTGCGTTGCCTCCACGATTGGAAGCATAACAAACTTTGTGCCCCTCACTTCTTTCTGCACTGCCTCTGTAATCGGCCCACCTTCGACGATGCGGCGATGTCATCTGATGACGTCATGTGACATCATGATGGCGTCGCAATTGTTGAGGACGGTTGATGTAATGACGACGTCATATAGTGACTTCATCACGAGGTAATTTTTTGCATCCCGCGAGCTGATGCCGAGGCCGCCGACGCCAACGGTTAATTTTCGTGTTTGATTAGGAGGCATCGGAGGCTTTCGCTTTCATGATTGTCCCTGTGGTAGTCCGCTTTCAGCAAGGACGTAGCTCTCGGCAATGGCAGAAGTACAACAATGGGTTGCTATGAACTGTATTTACACATTGGTAAGGCTGTACAAAGTATAAAGGAAACATACCGTAGCCAATAGCCAAGTAGCCGATCTCGAAGAGCGCGATCCATCGAATAAAGTTGCCGGTCACTTCGGTATCGATAGCAGTGAGCATGTAGAAGCCTCCCTGCGTGTTTCATTGCTGAATGAAGTTATCGCTTTATAAACTTATGCAAATACATTTGTGTGCCTTTTTTCAGTTGCAAGGCCTGATTTTTAGTTCACTTTAACTCCTTTCAATTTAAGTGAGAATCATTCCACTACAGTTAAAAAAAAAAACGCAAATAATGCCTTCTGTGCTTTCTTGGCTTGACTGTCTGTCGGTTTCATTAGTTGCGTATAATACAGAAAACGAGCCCCTCGGATAATTCACCTTCTTTCGTACTTTGAGTTGCATAGTGTCGATTTTTCAGTCTTCAGGTACGCGTACGGGTACATTTTGTGATGCACATTGCAAATGATTCTTCCTTTCATTAAGCGTTAATATACTAAAAAAACGTATGTTTAAGGTTTTGAAGTGCCGCACACACTAAAAAAATGCAATTTTGGAGAGATGCAGATTAACCAATCACACGGAGGTCAGTTACCCGGTTAGATATGAAACGAGTTCCGATAGAAACATATGTGAATGAGGAGCGTAGATAGGTTAAGCCGTCAGAAGTAATGCTGATTCGCTACAAGAAGTGTGGAAACACATCAACAGCTCGAAGCTACGTGACATGTATTTAAGTTTATTTATTTCGCGCTCTTGGTGTCATTAAAGTCGCATTATTAAACTGAACCCTTCGTAGAGAGCTATGCGAGACATTTCTTGCCGTAGATTTGCTTCTGTATCTTCAACATAGAGCAGCTCAACGTAGAACAGCCCACATACTAAAGAATCGGCTCGAAGGGACACTAAAGAGACAAACGTTTTCTCGCATATTAGCAAATTACTCTTTCGCAATTTAAAGGTTACCACGCTTTCTATGAGAAGACGCTTGGTAAGCGAGAAAACGCGCAAGAAGAAGGTGCGGGTGGCGACGCCACCTTGAAATTCCCGCACAAACGCCGTGACGTCATAGATTTTGACGGCGTCAACTAGGACCTAAGTTGTTCACAATAAAAAAAAAATGAAGTATACATTGTCCTCAGAGAGGGACATAGACTTAACGTACCAAGAGTCAGGCGATTTCGTTGCGCCAATGTCACCAAAATGCGAAAAATGCAATTTGAAATCTGTAACGGCACGCGCGAGGATTAGGCGCGAAATTGAAAATTGAAACTTTGATCTTGATTTTCTCCCCTATTAATAAAGCTATGATGCTTAAATGAAAGAGGTAATAGTTCTCAGAGCACAAATTATCAATACAAATTATTGATTGCTTCACTTCATTATTCTTTTAACGCATCGAGAATCGAGTCCGCGCCCTCGAACATAGCAGCGGAGCGCCTTAACCGCTAAGTATGCTACATCGGGTTGCTTAGAACGACTTCAAATTTGAGCGCGATTTGCACAACCTTTTTTTATTTCGAAACTGCGACATCAATTTATTTGAAACAACGCAATCTTCAAGCTGCAGTGCACTCAAAATTTGTTCCATTCCCAGTCACCCAGCCATCAAAAACGTACTCATTTTGTGCACCTCTGGGTATACTAATAACATAGAACCACCGCCAGGCAATGATCTATATGGTCAAAAACGGAATTGTGTATAGATTCGCCCAGCAGCAAACGCTGAAGGGACACGGAATTCGCTAAAAAAGTTGAAATTCTCGCTTAGCTTTGAACATAACCACTAAACTAAACGCATCGGCCAGTAGTAGTTTGTGCGACTTACACAGTTTATCATTGAATTACCAGACCAAAAGTTCCCATTTGCCACGAAGCCCATGGCCTGTAAACTTTTGCCGCCGAGTTTACGCTCGTGCGTGTGTGCGCAAAGCAGACATTCATTTTTGCGTGAGTACCACAGCCGGTAAACTTCTTCAACGTGCGTATGTGTGCATGAGGTCTATGTTTGAGTCAGTTAGTGAATGAGTGACTGGTTGAGTTACTGAGGAAACTAGTGATTGATTGATTGATTGATTGATTGATTGATTGATTGATTGATTGATTGATTGATTGATTGATTGGATTGATTGATTGAGTGAGTGAGTGAGTGAGTGAGTGAGTGAGTGAGTGAGTGAGTGAGTGAGTGAGTGAGTGAGTGAGTGAGTGAGTGAGTGAGTGAGTGAGTGAGTGAGTGAGTGAGTGAGTGAGTGAGTGAGTGAGTGAGTGAGTGAGTGAGTGAGTGAGTGAGCGAGCGAGCGAGCGAGCGAGCGAGCGAGCGAGGTGCTGAGGTGAGTGAGTGAGTGAGTGAGTGAGTGAGTGAGTGAGTGAGTGAGTGAGCGAGCGCACTCATGTTCTGCATCCACACCCAGCCTCGATCACCTGCATAGTGAGCGGTATGCCGAGCAGGAATCCGATGCAGCAGGCAACCGCGGCGAGAGTGGTGCGACGCTGACGCAGGTACTCATAACCGTCCTTGAGTGGAGACAACAGAGTCTCCACAAACGCCATCTGCGTGGAAGCGCGAGAGACGGGAAGTTATAATTTGAAACTTCGGGCTTTTCCCGATTTAGTTAATGTCTGAATTTCTATGCGTCCCCTTGGCGTACGCGTATTTTATCGACACCTAGTCAGAGCACTTTTCCGAGTCAGCATGTCGTTAAACATACAGTTCCGAATTTACACAGAACGAAAGTCTAATGCTCACTTGTGATCCCACAGTGAGGAGGAACATCATGGCGAAGAAGACAGCCGCCCAAAGGTTGGGTTGAGACACGGTCGACACCGCTTGCGGGAACGCGATCAACACCAAACCGAGTCCCGTTGTGTACAGGCCGTCAGCATTCATGTCGCCTGCGAAAAGCGCGAAAGATGTAACACCGCTACCATTGAGTTACATGCAAGTATTTGAAATGATTCTTAATGTGAAGAATTCTTCGGTAACCCCTGCGCAAGCCTTCGCAAAATCTCTCCAAGTGTATTTGGTTCTCGCCAAGCCTTGCTACGTTTATCTACGGGAATAGCTCGGAAGAGACACAAAGACAAGGGACCGACAAGGACTGGCTCTGACTTCCAAGTAAACTTTGTTAACATACTATATGAAAAACGAAAACAAAATAGCACATGTGATCACAGCTCATTTATTTGTACATGAAGACGGGAAGTGAAACGGGAACCTAGATAACAAAAACAGCAGAAAAACATCGAGGAAACCAAAAGAACTTATGTCGAGGTTACTTGTGCAGAACTAATGTAATCTATTTCTTTGTTAGTTAGGACAATGGATGGTCTACTTATGCAACTGCCTCTAGTGATAGCCGAAGCCTCAATGATGATGCGCGTGTTATCCTGGTGACGCCTAGCTAAAATCTGTGTCTTGAATGCTTGAGCGCAAATGCATTGGGAGTAATGAATTGCAAGAATACCTTATGTTTCTTTTTGTACTTTTTGGTTGCAAAGGGTTCCTTGCAATTCGTTGTTCCCAATGCGGATGCGATCCAGCATTTCACAAGACACAGATTGTAGCTAGGAATCACCAGGATAACACGCGCATCATCATTAAGGCTGCGGCTATCACTAAAGGCAATTGCATCAGTAAACCACCAGTTGCGCTAACTGACAAATAGATTACCTCAGTTGTTCTACACATGTAAACTGGACATAAGTTCGGTTGGATTCATTGATGTTTTATTCTTTTTCTTTTTGTTATCTCGCTTCCTGTTTCACTTCCCGTCTTCACGCACAAATGTATGAGCTGTGATCACGTGTGCTATTTTGTTTTCGTTTTTTATGTATCGTGTTAATAAATTTTAGTTGGAAGTCAGCGCCAGTCCACGTCGGTCCCTTGTTCGTCTCTCCCGCGCTGTTGGAATACCAACAAGCCCGGAATACCAACTAGCCCGGTCACATACCTTGCGACGTTTTTCGGTTAACGTAATCACATTCGTGCGGCCGCTTTCGAGCGCTTCAGAGTGGACGCGCGACACCTTCGGTTCGTCGAAACCGAACGCTTTGAATAGACTATTTTACAGATGGGTTTCGGTTCCGCCATATTGGGCTGTTAACATTGTCATTTTGTATATTTAACAATTAAACGAACATAGATACGGTAGACGCATACGCATAAAAACTGTTGAGTTGGTGCATTTGACGTTTCGCGACATGAAAAATTCGCGTCTCGATATACAATATTAAGAAAACATTCGTTTAACAGCCTGTGGGGTCCGCTGTCTACTCCAGAGAAGGGTCGCTCGCCGGTTCAACTAAAAAAGCCATTTATTAGTAAAGTTTCAACGTTATGGCGACAAGGAAACACACAATAACAAGTTCACGGCCAAGTCCAACGCACAACTTCCGTGCCGGCCCCGCTAACTTTGGCCTCGGCGGACCGCACGCCGCTCACGTACGCACACCTCACGGCAGTTCGCCGGCAACTCCCCCTTGGCCGCTCGCCACGTCTGATTATGAAGCCTGTCCGCATTCGGGCACATGCGCAGTGGTCCTTGCTGCTGGGTCTTATCACCGCCGGTGTGGACATGGGCGAGGGTGGTGATCGGGTGGTTATCGAGGGTTACCCACAAGGCCAAGGTGGCGACGCCCATGTGTCTTACATGAAATCATCTATACGTTCAGCTGGCTCTTTTTTCATTGTAGCGCACTCCAAATAAGAATGCTCCGAGGCGCTCTCAACTCCAACCTCAAATATCGACCGACGTCTGATCACATGACTGTCTCCTAAGGTTAAAGTTACAGCGCAAACACATAAGGTGCCCCACGAAGAATAGACACGACACACACACAAGAGCTGACTATCAACTGCTTTGTTCCTCCATACGTCAATGCATTACACTGTAACTTTGACCTCAGGATTGTGTACAACAAGACCCGAATGAGGTTTTATCGAAGTCACTGTCTCACCTAGCTTGTTTGCAGCAGAAGCCGCGGTAACGTATTTTCTCTTCCGGTCTCTCAGACGGGGCCTTCCGAGACCTTGCGTGATTTTACGAGATCTTGCGAGCTCTGCAACGCTCTCGCAATGTCTCGCAAAACCTCGCGCTAGTCTCGCGGACGAGGAGCGTCCGCTGAACTGTTGCTGCTCTCGACGGTGTGCTCAATGAACACTGACATTACAGACTTCCGTCGCAGTAAAGGCGGTGTACAGACTTGTCGCAAGGTCAATCTATATTCATAAGTGAGGAACGTCGTGGAAGTGATGGCGCACCTATTTTGAGGAGATCTACCATGGAGATCCGCATTCTGAATGACATGCTGCCCAACACCGTGAACACCACGAGACCGCCCACCAGACTGACGATGACATCGACGACAGCGATGACGTATGCGTCTCTGCAAGAAGGAACGAAACATCGATAGATCGCTTAGCAGCTATCTATCTATCTATCTATCTATCTATCTATCTATCTATCTATCTATCTATCTATCTATCTATCTATCTATCTATCTATCTATCTATCTATCTATCTATCTACTTATCTTGATCTCGTGTTTCTCTCTGTCAATATACATACGTGTATATATATACATATATATATATATATAATATATATAATATATATATATATATATATATATATATATATATATATATATATATATATATATATATATATATATATATATACATATATATATATATATCGCCACTTTTAATCTACTAAGCAACCAGTCGAAGAGAAATAACTCTGGACTTCCAAAAACGAATGACCTTGATTTCTTCTTAGTGTAAGAAAACTTAAGTAACAAGGCACGAAAAGGATGCGAAACGCATCGACCTTTGTTACAGAAGTCTTGTTTTTTTTTCTTTTTGCGCTAAGACAAAATCATGAATTACCAACTGGCCCCTTCATGTACATAACCAAGAAATTTCGTTCTCGTGGTAAGCTTACTCTATACATTTTCCGTCTTCATTTGCTGCAGATATTCAATGATTCATAAACATTAAGGCAACAGAAACAAAATTAACAACTTCATCAACATCAAAGTTATTGTCTAATGCAGTACGAAGGCACCTCATTGTAATCTACAAGTAGAGCCACGTATTTCTTCAGGTACCTTCATAAATCCCCGAACAACAGGTTAACCTAATCACGCCACCTATTTCTGTGCCGCTTTAGACTGCGGCTCAATGCACGATACACAAATGATATATTTGTAATAATTCAACTCGTTCGTCCATACCTATTAAGAGCGTCCATGCGTGGAAATTGACATAATTATTATGATGGATTTTTTTGCAATGCATTTAGGATTTTCTATTAAAGGTTAATTTACGGAAATAAATATTTTTCGCGATACTCACATGCGCGGGTTGTTTGAGAATTCGTTGTAGCTCCCCATCGTGATTACCATGCCCTGAGCCAGTCCCAATGAAATCAGCACTTGCTCGGCGGCTTTCTGCCAAACCTGCGGGAGGAAAGAGGGTAATGGAGGACTGAATGCTTTCGAATGTGCGTCTAAGATCAACGGTTCAAGGAACAATGTCTCTTGTTGACAGAACAGAATCGCGCCAGTCCGGCAGATACTAACAGAAAGTGATTGTTCTTAAATGTTATCTTCAACTAACACGTATTGGTTTTAAGAGAGACATGAGTTAATAAATGACTGAAGACATGCAGCGTAACCATATGCGTAATTATACAGGCATGCGATAACAAACCCCATTCTGAACTTTAGATATTAACCGGAAATGTAAGGTAGTGACGATCATGGGTTCACAACATAGTGAACTGCATCATTACAATGGAGGACACGAACTGTCATATTAAGGGCCTTCGGTTTATGAGTTTATTCTGCGGTCTTAAAGAGAGGCTTAATTTGTTCTGAGGAAGTCGAGGCTGGCTGTTACTCTTTTGAAAATGACGAAGCGATAGTCGAAAGTAACATGAATTAGGCACCTTCCAAAAGGTCCATCTCCTTTGCAGGCGTTTAATGGAACGGACGAGCTGCAAACACAGCAACCAATAGCTTTCGCCACGACCTAATAGAACTCCTGACCTGCACAGATGTCCCCACTCTAGCGCGCCTGTTCTAGTTCAGCCTTTCTGCCGCTAGAGGGAACACATGAGCGGCGTGGCGCTAGTCAGCACCTGTTCGCTTTCGTCAACTTCAGCGCTCATGAAGATGTTTCTGCCAGCGCATAGCACTCATATCGTGTAATTATTATGCATAAATGCAAAATACCTCGAAAATAAAATATTGCGGAATTCTTCGCATTTGTATACACGCTTATGGACACGGCATCATATACGCCGTCCTACATCACAGAAGCCTGCGCCTTCACACGTTAGTCAACCACTATACAATGAATACATAACCGCACTGGATAGTTCGCTTATGCTTCTGTCTAAGTTTACCAAAACAGACACATGTATACCGGCAGTTAGTCACAGAATAGAGGCGTTCTCACTCCAACACCGTCCAAAAGGCTGCAGAATAGCAGACGAACACGCTATACAAGCGACACCAGCGGCGAGAGGCTGAACGAGAATTGGCGCACGCTCTCCCCCAAGAAGCCTGGCTGTCTGTATAGGTCAGGAGTTCTAATAGGTCGTGCGGTTGATGACATGGTTGTCTGTGCCCTTGCCTCAGTCGTGCTGTTAGGTGTTCATCACAGCGCAGAAAAATCCGCGCCAACGAGCCAAATTTTAAATTTTTCTGCAACGTTTACACCCGACCGACTGAGCTTTCATGATGTCCTATAAACTTTACATGTCAGCGCAGACACAACTGACGTGGAAAGACCGTGAACTGGACTACAACAGCTCTACATTTCACCTCGTATTCGAGAAGTCTCCTCCACTTCGGTAGCAGGTAGTAGGCAATCCCAAAGCTGACGCCGGTGAGAGTCGTGCCCCGGATGAGTAAGGCCACCATCATGAGTAAAGACACGAGGACAATTAAGAACGCTACCTGGGTCGAGTGAGGAAAAATACATACTTAATGAACACATTGAAACAAAACGACCGGAGCGATGGTAGGGAGCAAATTTGTGTAGGTGGCGCGGTTCTATTAAGTATGCGATCGTACCAACTTTTCCACCTACTGAGGTAGAACACACTCGCTCGTAGTTCGAAAGAAGCTAGAAGTTCGACGTGTTCACTTGAAAAAAGGCGGTTGCGGGGGGGGGGGGGGGGTGCCGTTACTCGTTCAGAAAGCTCTCCCTGGTTTGATTTGCCCTTGCATCCGTTCTTTGATGAAGGAGATAAATTCACGTTACGTACGTCTGAATGAAAAAAAAAAGACCAGCGAAGATTGAAGAAAGAAGTACTCACGGAGTTCTCTGGAACTTCGAATGCTTTCCTCATGAACTATCAACATATTTAGGGCGCCATATTATTCTAGAGAATTTTTAATTCAAATGTGACATTGATCTAAGTGTGGCTACAAGTTATTTCAAGGCCTTTTCTGTGCCACTCCACACAGATGTGTGCCTTGGGGCAATACGGAGCAAACATTAGCACACAGGTTTGGTGTAACCACGGCGCGTGATGCATCTCCTAAACTTTCCTCAAATAGAAAGGACAACCGTGCTTATTGGCGGCACATTCTCCGAGCTATGAAATCATTATTTATTTCGGATAATTAGGCAAGACTATGCAGTTGCAACAGCCGACACTATACGATAACAGTTTCGTTGCTGTTTGTATCCACGGGAAATATTTCCCGCAAAATTTTATTACCTTTAAATGAATCACTGGACTAGAAATTGTTCAGCAGGACACGCAATTAGCGCAGCAACGCCCCGGGAAATTGATCAGCAACAAAACTACAAATAGGCGAACGAGATGACCGAAAGCTTTAACGGTTCAATCCGGGGCTTCGCTACTAAGTGAACACTCGGGTTGTTTAGCAAGAAACAGTAACAACTGCGTAACGGCCATGGGCACGAACAAAACCGTTTAGAAAAGATGACGTGTTAGACAGACAGAAGCAGTGACAATATGGCATATTTGACTATATAGTAATGCGTATTTGGCCAGGAAACCTTTTTGCGTGTGCAGAACGCTTAAAGAAAGGAAAAGAATAACATAGGACAGAGAGCAGTAGTTCTTTTCTTTTCTTCAAACGTTCTACGCACGCAAAAGAGGTTTTTCTTGCCACTTAGAAGCAGTGGTAACATTATACTTATACGGTAATGAATTCTCCCCAAATGCAGAGGGGGGCGAGGTTTAAGACGCTATCTGCATTTTCAGAAGATTCAGCACTGCGATGTTATTATATGTTAGTATATGGTATGATGGGCTCCGAGGAAACGAACCTTTCCAGAAGATCGGATTCCCCTGCATACGGCGATGAAGACGACAAACCAGGCCACAAGAAGCGCGACGAACAGGTCAGCCTGGACGCCACCGGGTTCGGTGATTCCCGAACTAAGACCCAGGAATCGCTTGCTGTTACATACGTAAAAAAGAAGAAAAACGAGCATATGTAAGAATTGCAGCGAGCTTGCCAAGGGTGGTGTGTGAGGAGCGGGAGCTTCTCATGCCGTGCACCGGCAACACTGGCCAAATGTTGTCAACACTATTCAACATCAGTCGATATTAACCAGAATTAGGCAATAGTCAGGGAACATAAACCAAAATGATTTACTGCTGCTATCATGCAACCAGGCGCCTCCCACTTTTCACCCACATTTCCTAACAGCTTGGCGAGTGTTTCGTCTAACGAATTAGGAAATTATTAGATATAATATATTTATTCTCATAATTTATATTTCGTCTTCATAAGGCGCTTCCAACGGCAGCACTCACTACAGCGGTTCCCGATGCTCTTCAGATGTCTATACACTTTGAAAACCACAACAATTTTCATCAAGATCTTGCTGCTGATCACTCCGCTCAGTTTTACAGAAATGCAACTCCCAGCGTACCAAGATGTATAGAACGCGGGAGAGTGCGTTATCTTTACCTTACGCATGTGATGGTGGTCAATGGTTCGGCAAAAAGCACACGTATTTCAACTAGGTGGAAAACATTGGACGTGTAATATCGGTGTCACACGGGCACTTTTGATCGCGGTCAGGGCCTGTCCGGATCGGGCTCGATTCAGATCAGGTGCTGCTACACGGGTCACTTTTGAGCGCGAACCGGGATGAAGACGATCGCGATCTGCGCATTGCTATCTGGCTCCGTGATCGTGATTTGGCTGACGTTTGCACTCTACTCGATCCGGATTAGGCTGCACCGTGTAGTAGCGACGAACTTGTTGATCGCGATCAAGAAGTTCGATCCGGATCGGCTCTGATCGCGATCAAAAGTACCCGCGTGACACGGGTATAAGATACTGAAATGCACTTGCTAGAAGAACTGCTCCATCGAGGTCTCGTTGGCGTTCTTGCATCCCTTGTATCTGGCCTCGAATTCGTCTCGAGGCACCATGATGACCACGGAGCCGTTATTGATGGCGACTGCGTCACTTTCGGTGGAGTTTACGCGACCGAAAAGAATCAGCAGAGATTCGTTGGCTTCCTTACATGATTTCTGTATTTGAAAGAGAATACGTAGAAAAGAAATAGAGCAGGAATTAGCGCAAGATAATCGTGAAAGTCAGGCTATTTCTACGCGATCTATCTGTTCGTGCATATTGCGCAACCCAGTCACCCTAATTGTGTTATTCTGTCGTGTTGACGAGGTGATGTGTAAGTACATGTCAGAGAGCTTTGTGGTAGAATAGTGCAGCAAACGGGACGACGAACATAGAGGAAAGAGCGCTGTATGCTCTTCGTCCCATTTTCTGCGCTCTTCTTCCACAATGTTCATGAAGCAAATAGCCCACCTAGAACCCTTATGTCAAAGGGTACTTGGGCTCAGCCGCAACGTACAATGAGGCCAGTGACAATCTCACGCAAGAATTTTTCCTTAGCCTACTCTGGCTATAAGATCAGGCATACTGTGGGTAGTTTGTTTCTCACACAACCACCAAATAGAATCCACGAGACTGTTCGGCTCTACAGATTACCTGAATATGCCCCTTCGGAAACATGGTAACTCTACTCTGTACCGCTTAGAAGCAACCTATTTACAGAACACGCCCGTGACACCGGGACGGTTAACACCTTCACGTCAAAGAAGGCACGTGTCGCCTTGCGACTCGATGTCGCTTGGTCCGTCACATACGTTGACACTGACGTCAGAGCCACTACCTACATGTTAACGTATCCGCTACATTTTAGTAGACATTATAACCATGCTAAAATAATCGAGAGCCAGAAAGAAGGCAGAAAAACCGCACTGTAATAAAAAAGTTCGAGAGCTGTTACCCTGATACTATTACCGAGCATTCTCGGCACTTGTTCCGGTCATATTGAAGCTATAGGTCTGACAGCTATAGTATCCGAAACTTGGCACCTTATAAATCTGTATTTGAAAATGCGTTAATGAGCAGATTCAAATATGACGGCTATTAGAGAATTGCAATATGCTCAATAAATTTGTTACGGTACTGGTTACTTTGGAAGCTTGCTAGTTAATTTCTCTGTTTTTTTTTTCTATTTGCTACAGGGAAATACACTGTAGGGCCTTACGTCCCGTACCGTACTATTATTTGAGGCGCACCGCAGTGGGGGACGCCAGACTAATTTGGACTAACTGCGGTTCTTTAATGAGTACCCAAATCTAAGTACACGAGTGTGTACTCCCCCCCCCCCTCCAAACTCAGCCGCCGTAATCGCCTGGAATCAGAACAGCGTCATCGCGTTTAGCAACGCCAGACCGTATAGTCTCTAAGCTATATCGGAGGGCAAACCGTGAGTCGTTCGGTGACGTTGGTAGTAACCTTTGTTTGTGTACATTTCCTCTGGTAACTGCTTGTAAGGCGTCCACGACTGCCGCAAAGGACTTTGTTTGGCAATGAGCGCTGACGACCGAGTCGCCTGTGGACGAGTTGCTTTCGTTATTACAGCGGGAGATTCAGGATTTCTGTGGAATTCGGAGGCTTGAAGCGACCAGGAATCGTTCAACAGAGAACGTCTCTGCAGCAAGCGTTTCGACAAGTGCCTTAAACTCGTCCAAACGTTGGTTACGGTGAAATATTCCATTCACCGATTTCTAATTGCTTCGTTACTTACGAATACCGATCCTTGAACGAAGCAATACTCGTTCGTCCATTCCGGGTTGCACGTGGTCCAGGGCTGCACTTTCCACAAGGAGTAGTAGAAGTAGGCGAGCGCGTAGGACGAAATCACGTTGTAGTAGATGCTCGTGAGGAAGACGGTGTACATCATGACCACGGGCACGCCTGCAGAAATTTCAGAGCGTTCTTATTGGTTCCCTTCGGGGTTCACGTTTCATTCTACAACCCCGTCGCCATCAAAAAGCCATGATAGAAGAACGGCAGGCAGTTTACGTCATCATCACAAAAAACAGATGCCGTAGTGAGGGTTCGATCCTCTGCCCCACTTCCACAACTACCTTCCCAAAGGCGAGCCCGCTAAGCATTACGCCAGAGCTGCGGAAGGGCGACAGGATGAGACCGTAGACCTTAATCTCTATCAATACTGATAACTATAGTCCCCCGCTCCCTCCACCTAAATAAAAAAAAAACAAAATAACTCTGAGAAAGATTAAACTGAGCGAAGCCTCCGATAGCACTTAACTCTAGCGAACTTGGTGGATGGATCCGAAGCGGCTGCATCGTTCGGTCTGAAGCAGTCGGGCCATGTGTCGCCATGTTAGGCTATCAATCATTTTCGGTTCATCTCGGTAACGAAACTCGGCGGAAGACATACTTAAAAAAACAAAAAAAAAGAAACGCGCCTGTCCGTAAATGCAAACCACTGTTCTTTAGTCAATACACTGCTTCGTTCTTTTTGCCTTTGTTCTCAAAGGAACAAGCGTTCTCCATTTTTCGTACCGGAGCTGTACGTTCCCCGTTATATGGAAAAAAAAAAACAACTACTGGAGGCTATATGCGAGAGGTCCGTGTATTGCATTGCACTATGTCAGTATACGTTAATGAACTGCAGTAACACATTTCACGCTATTTGTTACAGCGTGCACTTCACGTGCACAGACACAAAGAATACGTGGCATAGTTGTCAGTCTGCGCCTGCGCCTCCTGTTCCCAATGTTTGCCTTGGTTATGTGCGCGCTTTTTTTTTTGCCTTCCTATAAAGAACTCCGGGCGGTCGAAATTTTCCCGACCCCTCCACCACGGCGTGTCTCATAGCCAGAGTCCGTTTAGTAGTTAAACCGCATAAACCAACATAAATAAAAACGATTGCGGAAGAGCCACCTCTTTAATAACTATGCACACAATACCTGGCCTCTTTCTTACCCTCTTTGTCCCGTATACATGTGCCTCTGATATGTGAACTAATAATAATAATAATAATAATAATAATAATAATAATAATAATAATAATAATAATAATAATAATAATAATAATAATAATAATAATAATAATAATAACAAGTACACTGAGCAAGCGGCACGCATGCGAAGGACTTGATGGCAGAGGAGCTGCAGAACTGTCCCATAATGAGCTCCAAGAAGTACATGGGACGTCCGAGCACCGTCAGCAGGAGCACATACGGCACCAGGAACGCAGCTGCATAAGCGTGAAGATCCCACATAGTTGTAAACGAGACAAAATAATAAGTGTTCGAATATTTCCAAGTCATAACCTGTTCTGCCGTTAGTAATGTATGAGTATGCTTTCATTTGCTTATTACTTTAAAGCTTAATCATGCTGAGAAAACGCGGACGGTAGTTTATGGGTTGTTGCCACAAACCTTGTCTTTTCTGCGAATGAGAAGCAAAGAGGAGAAGGAAAGCGCAAAGGAATAGTAAAGGTGCCGACGTCTGCAACACGTGGCCACTGACGAAGCATCAAGAAAGGGAGCCGCCGTATCAGTAGGCCTCCACATCAACCCGGAAACACCACTTTAAGCACCCCTCCATGACAATCACCTAGCCAAAAGAAATGCTTCATGTTTCATCTCATAAGAAAACTCACAGGAGCCCTTATCGATTCACCTAAGATGACTGGAAGGCGAAAGTCATCTTCTACTTCTTCTTCTCAGTCGATGTACTAGTCCTTCCAGCACCCCCACCCCCCTACCCTCCGAAACCTTTCTACAGCGAACGTGGTTTTGAGCAGTGTCCAGGATCGTAGGCATTGCAATATTTGCGCACCACACGCGGCTTTGCAATGCCTCCAAGATCGGCCCCCCTTTGACCAAGGGACGATGTCTTGTGATGGCTGCATCATGAGACGTCACGCTATGTAACGTTACAACGTCGGAATGATAACGTCATGATGGCCTCACAAATTTTGACGATCTGTGACGTCATAATGACGTAATCACGTGATTATTTTTCGCATCACTTTTGTTGATGTCGACGCCGCCGATGGTCAATTTTTGCGTTTGATTTTCTTCTGCAACTGTACTACTCCGCTGCAGACAAGCAGGAAATATTTGACGGATGAAAGGATTTCGACTCGCCACGTACCGCCTCCGTTCTTGTAGGTGAGGTACGGGAACCTCCAGATATTCCCGAGGCCGAAGGAAAGAGAAAGGCACGAGAGAATGGGCTCGATCTTGTAACCCCACTGGTCCCGCGGCTCGGCAGCTTCCGCAGCTTCCATGATTCCCTAGAGCTGCGGTCGAAAAAGAAGAAAGAATTAGCACGGTCGCACCACGTCTTCGTGTCATAATTAACCACTCACCGGCTGACTACATATAGCGTAAACGCTCACGTCTGCTCCCACACTGACCGAGGGTACTATTCTGGGCACTGTCAAGTTCATTATGCAAGCACAACAGCGCTAAAAAAGACAAGTACCAAGAAAGACAGGACACAGGTGCTGAACTCTCAACTAAAAGTTTATTCGAAGGTACATGAACATATATAAAGCTGCCGACCTAGTCACATGAGAAACCTTTGCATCTACGCAGCAGAGTAATCGGGGTCAATAAAAATACCTAATCATGTCAAAGAGATACACATCTGTCATGAAGGCGAAAAGAAGAAGGAAATCCACAACAATAGAAAACATACATGACAGTCTAAAATATGATACACATTAACGCGGCAGGTTTAAATCCAGGTGGCGAACTTCATTGTCCCCAATCGAAACCGACGGTTTACTCACGCAATCTTCCCCCTCCCTTTCAATGTAAAACGCTTCTATTAGTGCATTAGTGAAACGGTCTCTAGTGCATTTGTCCTGTTGACCAAATAAGCACGTGGTATGCACTGCCCTCGGCTGGCAGCCACATTCCCTACATTGAGCTGGCAAGTACAAAATCCCAGGTGCTTGGATAAGTGTTCTTTAAAACTAACATTGACGCACCGCCCGGTTTGTCCTATATACCCCCCCCCCCCCGCGCATGATAATGGAACCCTATAGACAATGGATGAGTTGCAGCGAACATATCTCTTATTTGTTTCTCATTGGGACAGTGCCTTATTCAGAGCCTGTGTCGTGTCTTTCTTGGTCTTTGTCTTTTTAGCGCTGTTGTTGTTGCATAATGAATTACCACCAACTAGCCCAAGTATCTATTCTAGTACTGTCAAATTCGTCATCTTGTAAGCTCTGATTAGGCCAGAGCGCAACTACGGCCTCTCTGATTGGCATAAAAATCCGCCGTTACAAATTTTGACAACATGGTGGAATTTGACAGTGCCTGGAATTGGACGCCGGCACTCACTCACGTTCATAATAACACCTGCTCACCGAGGCGTAGGTTTTCCACTTTCCCGGGAGAGCGGCACCGAGGAAAGTGAAAAGCTCAACACACTGTGTACTGAAGGTGGCACAGGAAATAGATCTGTTGTTGAAGCCACAATTTCGAACTGTTTCCAAAGTGCATGTACGCATGGTTCACTACAGCAGTGTACTGCAGGTCTACAACAAAATGCACCTGGTATATAGCCTCCTAGGCTATGATTGGGGCTGCTAAGGTATCTGGCCCGGAGGGGAGCGGGAAGGGGGACGGAATACTTGCACCCCCCTTGGACAAGGTCGGAGGGGTGAGGGGGGGGGGAGGGGCAATGCCTTAACGTCGTGGTGGGCATGTACATGTACCTAGCTTATACTGCAAGACCTCTGTTAGCTGCTCTCATCATCTGATAACGTTACCGCACGAAGTGAGCAGCTAGCGCAGCTAAAACTTATCTGGATCGTGGCCCGCCAACACGTAAAGGTAAACGGTATGGTATTACCGGTACTACTAGAAAAACCGTACTATAGCTCTTGGTTTCAGTTATATTTCTGTTGCTGTTCTACTCGCCTACTCACTAACGTATGGAAAAATATCTTCACATGTAACTAATCCCTTAGGTCTCCACTAGGACAGGCAGCTCGTAAAGAAGACTTTATATTGGAAACGCCAGATGCAGAATTCATTAAATGAAAGAATTTTCCTTACCTTGTAAAGCTTGCAAGAACCGATTCCTTCGTTCTTCTTCTTCTTGTTTTTTTATATCACTGGATAAGACCCACTACGGGGGGGGGGGGGGGGGGCGTGATCAAGAAGGAGAAGCTTTTGCGATTCTCTTAACCACCTCAGGGTTGAAGATTAACTAGCTAGTAATGCTTTAACATAATAAAATACAAAAGCTGAAATGCATAAACGAGATTGAAGGTCAGATTAATATGGACGTTAAAAAATTCGGCAGATCCCGCGTACCGTGGGAGTCGATGGCATGCGAAGCACGCGGCGGGTAGGTGACTGTGGCTTAACTTTTTTTACTGAGCGACACGTTACAAAGTGACGCTAAATATTTGTATAAATTTTAGACGCACACACATATACACGCTGAAGAGCCGCATATGTCTTATATATCCAGTTGTTTACGGTTCGGTAACGCTTCCAATGGCAACGTGGGTATTACCAACACCAGAAGCGGTAAGCTATGTAGTGCTTTTACGTGTCCCGAGAACGCACGCATGTTTCACGAACCCGTGTGC
Source organism: Rhipicephalus sanguineus (assembly GCF_013339695.2). Taxonomy (NCBI): domain Eukaryota; kingdom Metazoa; phylum Arthropoda; class Arachnida; order Ixodida; family Ixodidae; genus Rhipicephalus; species Rhipicephalus sanguineus. The sequence goes on from NC_051185.1 coordinate 33,116,826, forward strand.
ATGTGCGCAAGAAGTTCTTGACAGTTCTTGAACAAGGGCATCATCACCGTGATCAGTTTGCACCAGCAGCTGGTCATGACTTGTTATCGGATCCGGTCGTGATCGCGGAGACGAGGGGTTCATGTGTAGTTAACTATGCGGTATAGTACAGCTGTTGGAAATCGTGGATGCCTCGGTCACTTCGTCGATAAATTGTCTGTCGATAAAGCCGGCGACATGTCGGAACCTGAAGTCACGCTTCGCTTTGGTGAGGTATAGGCCGTCGAGGCTGGTAGGCCTGGATAGTGCTACACAGACCAACATCAGTGGATGGTGTTTGTCGTATTCGAAGACTACCTGGGCCTATGTGCCCTACGTAGACTAGTCTACAAAGCAGCTGTCAATCAATCTGGCATCATCCTCGGTCAGCATGAGGCCATCGCCCACCATCGTAAGAAATGAAGAGGTCACTGCGTCTTTCTGGTGCACGAAGTGCGCTGTACGGTGCGGTGATGTGAATATTATATGTAACTTTCAATATTGTTTTCCTCCGGGGTAGAGCAATGCTTCAATATAGCTTGCTGAATCATAAGAATACAACGTAATGTTTATTAGACTGCTATAAAAGCGGAGCCAACACTGGAACCACAGACGTTATTCTGATATGACGCCTGTATCGTAGGAGTACACATCGCAGGAGCATCATGTAGTGTTTATTGCTTTCTTGTAAAGTTAGATAGCCAGCACCACAACCACAATTGACGTTACACCGATATTACGCCTGCGCAGGCTGTTTTTCCAAACCAGTTTATAGACCTGCCATGGCTCAGTGGTAGAATACCTGATTGCCACGCAGAATGCTTGGGTTCGATTCGTGCTAGGATCCTAATTTTCATTATTTCCATTCTTTGAGTCAACGCTGACGATGTCGGTTTTCCTTAACGCTCTCGCATTTATATTAGCAATGTCTTGTTCTCACCGTTCCTGGGTAGATATAAACTGTGAATCACCTGTGGCGCATACCCGTACACCGTGTGCCGTGGTAAACGGGTATGTGCCACACGTGTCTAGTGGAAAGGGTTTGAGGACGTACGCGACAGGATTTTAACGTTATTCATGTCATGACCCGCAATCATATTCGTCAAATCATCGTACCCTCCCATGCGAATTTTGGTCTACACCAAGTTAAGGAGGCGATCATGAGAGCACCCAGACGTAGGCGGCTAGATAGATAGATAGATAGATAGATAGATAGATACGTAGATAGAAACGCTCAAAGTGCCAGAGGTTCGCTAAGAAATGCTTCGCATTTAATAATCATAGCATTCAAAGGAATAAGAGTCAATAAAACATCAGAGCCCTTACACTACCGTAAAGATGGCTGTGGCTGCACGCTCTGGGGCAGTGGCTTCAAGCCGTCATTGTGCCCGTTCACGCTCCTGTGCGCTAGCGCTCCTTCAATTCTTGCTGTTCTTCCTTCGATTTAACGACAGGCGTCCGTTCCATAGCGAGTCCAATGGGCAGCTGCTGATAACAGCGCGAGCGTGGTTTCTACGTCACGAGACAAAGTGGCACAACGACGATTTATGGGAAGTGCCGACGCCGAGTATCACGACACTCACGAAAGATTCATCAGCAATGGCAGGGGGGGGGGGGGGGGCGAGGGGCGATGCGCGTTGGTGTGCCGAATATTGTTGTTCTACGCGTCGTTTTGTCCGCGGACGCGATCCACCAGAGCGTAGTCATATAAAGTTTCGACGTAACGTAAGTTCTCAGAATTTAACAGGGTAATCGTTTCGTGTCTGATAAAATTACGACTGGAACAGAATGCATCTCTTTGACCTAATCGCAGTGACCACGCGCCTAGTGTAAGAACGATTGTTGAAGTTAGAGCAACTTGACGAAATGAACTTCGTAAAAATCATCTTTGCCTTGTAAACCGCTTGCAAAATATAAATAATGTTCAATGGTTTCAGACACGTTACAGAAGAAACTCAAACACGTCAGAAGCTCAGGGTAACATGAAGCTTGAAGAGGGGAAATATTCTCGTACATTATGTGCCGTCGGAGCCAACGTTCCGACAAGTGGTTTTGTCTCATTCAACGCAGCTGCTGCCTTGAAGAGGACAAGACCACTTGTCGAAACGTCGGCTCCAGCAACACACCGCGCTGAAGAATTTTTCAGTAGTGACACAAGGAGATAAGGCTAGACCAGACCTGCGTAGATATATCAAGTGGTGGAACTCCTTAATATTAATTAAAAGGTAATCGATCTCCTTTTTGACACCTGAGCGTGTTCGTCCTCATTGAGGGAGCATATCCAAGGCTAGTGTAGATAACAGCTATATATATATATATATATATATATATATATATATATATATATATATATATATATATATATATATATATATATAGTCCCGCTACGCTAATGACAAAACCTCCCAGGCTCCCCTCATGCAATGGCCTAAGACGACTCGAAGGCGAAAGCCATCTTTTTCTTCCCAGCAAATGTATTGATACTCCCCTTCCCTCCACTACGAAATCTTTCAGTACGTAACGTAGTTTTGCGCTTCCTCCAGGATAGGATGCATTACAAGCTTTCTGCTCCTCAATGGTTTCGCACAGCCTCCGTGATCTGCCCTCAGTTGACGAAGCGACGATTATCTGCGAGGACGTCATCATGACGTCACTATGACGTCACAAATTCTGAAGTCAGTCACGTCATGATGACCTCAGAGGGGGACGTCATTGATGGCATCATGTTACATTGAGGTCATATCCACTTTGATACACCGCTGTACACACACATTCACTAGAATATCACGTGAATTTTGAGCGATTTTTTAAACGGCGGCGCTGTTTAAGCATGGGGAATCCCCGTTAGTCGCGAACAAGAAATATCATATTCATGAACCGGCACGCGCTCTTTTCGCCCTCTTCTTCCTCTACGCCCTCCTCTTCATCTTCCGCTTCGCTTCCAGAACACGGGCTCCGATTTGTCCGGCGTGGGATGCAATAACTCTGATGGGCGAGAGAATGAGTAGGGAGAGCGAGAAAGAAACAGATAGAAAGAAAGAGGAAGAGAGAAACAGAGAAAAGAAAGGGAAGACAGAGAAGGAGAAAGATAGAGAAATAAATAAAGAGAGAAAAAGAAAGAAATAAGAAATAAACAGAGACAGAAATACATAGAAAAACAGATAGAAAGAGACAAAAAGAAAGAGAGGAAGAAAGAAACAGAAAAATAAAGAGAAACTAAGAAGGCCGCCCAGCTCCGCACTTCCTTCAAGCTTGGCGTCACTAGTGCGAAGCTGCCCTATTTTGTTTTACTTTGCTTTTTTTGTATCATTCGTGTTGACATTGACGGCGGTGTCACTATGTGTCGTCAGGTCTCGCCAAATCTCGAAGACGACGGCTACGGTCAATTTTCGCGTTCGATGAGGCATCTAAGGCCCTCGTCTTAATATTATATTCACATTCAGACGCAAACTAGACTGCAATGTGTTCCCATCTGGGAACGCATCAAGGCGACCCGACTGAGCTCGAGCCTTGTATCAGTCGCGGAAAGACGACAAAGATGGGCCAATGCACGTTAAGGTCGGGTTAGACTTTAATGCTACTATTGTAATGTGTCTTCGGGATAACTATTTGGCTGTCTGGTCTGGTTCTACGAGTACACCATTATTGCACTCTCTCCTTTATATATTTGTTTTTTCTTCTCTTTAATCGTCGTGTAATATTCCGAATATTGTTCATAGTTTCTTACGAACGATTCTTGGCCAAGACCCCAACTTGGGCACGAGCCACACCAGAAAGAAATTACCATCACCATCATCATTCACCAGCCCGTTCTACCAGCAAGTTCATTCCGCAAGGTCCGTTGACGAAACCAGAGTACCACCGTTCTGCAGCCATGGAGGGAACAACGTCGAGTTCGTTCGATGCGCCGAGGGCTTGCGGACCCCAAGGTGGACGGTTACTTACATCGGTGTTGGACCACGTGCCTCCACATGGGCCGTTGTTCGCTTCATTGCTCAACACACGGGAAGACTCGTGGCGAATGGCCGGTCCAGCTTCCCGAGAGTACATCGTTCCGACTGCTGCGGACCGGCGCAGTTCTCCCATGACGAGCAGAGTCAGCTTTCAGGTACCACTAATAATAATTTTTGGGGTATTACGTCCCAAAACCACTACATGATTAGGATAGAGGAAATGTTGGAGGACTCCGCAAATTTGGACCACCTGTGCTTCTTTAAAGGGCCATGACACGGTCGCCCAAAGATTTGTGGTTTTCAGCGAAAACTAGAAGTAGAGGGTCTATTAAGTCTATACGGACTTCAAAAGTGGGCCGTAAAAGACTATTTCACTGCAAAACAAGACCTAGAAGTCGCCGGCTGTAAAGCCCGCCCACCGCCGGCGACCGCCATATTGCTATCGTGCGTGTGATGTCACGTGCAGCACGGAACGGAGCCGTCGCCTTCTACCAAAGTTTCAGCCGCTGCAAATCGTTCAGTTTCATAGCCAAGCTGAAGAAACCTCAAATATCTCGATATCACGTGCAGCTTACGACGGAACAATATCGATCGCCGCATGCAGAGGCTTGCACAGCTAGCTGCTTGTTACGTCACGGCTCGCGAGTGCACCAGTGTTGCCTGACTCTCGGACCGCTCGCGTGTTTATAAAAATATTCGATTATAAATTTGTGCTCGACCAAATGCGCTAAAATTTCGCCAGCTTATTTGTAAATGCACAAGGATTAATACGCATAACACAGATTACGATGGAAAATTGGGTGTCAAGGCCCCTTTAACATGCGCCCGAATCTACGCACACGCGCCTCTAGAATTTTGCCCCCAGAGGAATGCGGCCGCCGACACCGAGATTCGATCCCGTTACGTTCGGTTCAAAGTTTTCAGGTATTTTGTTTCCTCACAAATCGTGACAAGCGTGTTTTGTAAGCATTTCCAGCGTTCGCGTGCAGGTTCAGTGCAACATTACACTGCGTACACGCCAACTTATGTTTAGTTAAATGTTTGTGTTCGCCGTGAAACGTACCGAGGACCCTCTTAATGAAGTGGAAAGAGATTTTGGATAATACTGAGCTTTCCCTAGACTCTGAACCTAAATGTCGGGCTCAAATAGTGAACATTGATTCTGTAGATTCGATGGGGAGCCAGTTGTATAAAAAAGTGATGGATTCGAATCCAAACATCACCAACTCATTATTTGCTTGAACGCGTACTCGCTAATCAACATCATATTGTACTCAACTGTAACTTTGGTCTCTGCTGGAATAACTTTGGAATACCGTACGAAGGCGCCTCAGAAAGACAATCTACCATCCGTTCGCTTGAATGATATATAACACACACACACACACACACACACACACACACACATTATATATATATATATATATATATATATATATATATATATATATATATTGCAAAAGGTGGGTGTAAGAACATACTATGAAATCCATACATACACGCATTTAGGCATGGATTTCAATCTTAATGAACCCAAGGTTTTGAGGGAAACCCGCCTTGTCGCAAGGCATCACGGTATAAACTAAAAGTAAAAGGTAAAACAAAAACGTAAAACTAAAGGACGGGTTTTCTTCAAAACCTCAGCTTAACAGACACTGGGCTTACGGCCAAGCCAGGTTGCAGTCAAGGTTGCCGTCAGGTGAGCAAGGACGTCGGATCCTTATTCTTTTCATAGAAGTAAGCAGCGCGAGAAGCAGCTTACTTCCATGGATCCATGCCAACTGGCCAACTGGCCCAGCTATCTACACTTCTGCCTTATTCTTTAGTTGTCAGTGTGCCTATTTCTTTTCATCATTTCTGTCTCGTTTCATATATTTGCTCATCTGCTGCAATAATGATTATTTTTCTGCTCATAGGCCTGTGCATTAGACCTGCCCCTAATATAGTTCTTGCTTTTACGGCTTCCTCTTGCAGACGCTTCATTCGGAACTTCACGGGCGCTGTATGCAATGAACAAAACTTCGAGTAGAAATATATACAGTGCTTCACAGAACGTGTTTGTAGCGTTCTCTTATTACCCGATATGAAACGTTCCTTAACAGTAATATGATAACACTCATTGCTAAGGTTTTACGTCCGAAAACCGCGAGATGATTATGAGGGACGCCGTAGCAGAGGGATCCGGAAATTTCGACCACCTGGGGTTCTTCAACCAGCAGCTAAATCGACGTACACGGGCCTCTATGATTTTCGGCTCCATAGAAAATGCGGCGGCCGCGGCCGGGATTCAGTCCCGTGACCCCAGGGGTCAGCAGTCGAGTACCATAACCACTACACCACCCCGGCGGTTCGTTCCCCAACAGCCTCGTTACCATTGCTTGCATGCAGACAGGACCGAGCTACCTCGATCAGACGGTCGCACAGGACCAAACGAGTACATGGTCCAGCACCACGACCAGCACGACGACCGACGTGGCGTCCAGCGACGCTGCCAGTACCACGTCGGAGACTACGACCACGTCCGGTGATCGCCGGCGCACCAGACGATCGGGTACGGAGCTGCAGCCGTACAGTATGCCGCTCGAGGGCATGCCAAAGGACGCAGACTCCAAAGGGCTCTCCGAACAGTGAGTTCAGATTAACGGCACGATGTTCTCAACCATCCTTAAGGTTCACACCTACGACCAGCACCGGTCGCGCGAACAATTCAGTCGCAAAGCGACTAATCGAAAATGGCCGGTGTGGTCGCGAAGCGACTACTTTTGCTCAGTCGCTCACTGCTCGATTTTTCAGTCGCGCGAGTGTTGTCGCAACCCTCTGAACCAATGAGATGCGTAGGAACAGGACGTCACCTTATTTTACGGGGCAATGGCAATGCGAACCATATGCGAGCAGACGTGAATTCTGTGTGGTGACACAGTGTGATACGCACGCAGGTGTGAACATCGGTCGACTCGGATCGCTTTTTTGTCCCACAAAGCAATATGTTGGGCGAGTTGGGTTCTAGCCTCCATATTCACAGAGCGAGACGACACCAGAGAGAGAAAGGCATACAAGACACAGGGAGCGCTCCGTGTGCCTTGTGTGCCTTCTTCTCTATGGTGTCGTCTCGCGCTGTAAATATGGAAGCTTTTAGGGCCGAAGCTCCTTATAGGGAACCCAAGCTCAAGTTTGCGGCGCGACGACAGCGCCGCGCCAGCCGCGCTGCGGCTCTGTCGGAAAACACTGAACCGTCGCGCGGCCGACTCAGCCAGCCCCTTTCACGGTAGCGGTAGCGCACGTGCGCTCGCGTTCTTCTCTCGGTGCGGGTAACTGTGGGGCCGTCAGCTCGGCACGTTGAACCGAGAGGCTTGCTGTGCGAAGCTGCGCATTTCCACGATGGCAGAAGCGACCCCGCGGAAGCGCAAGCGTGGTCCGAAGTATTGCGGTTTAGTGGCCAGCCACAACAGTGCAGACAAGGCACACGATTCACGTGTTAAACTGTATCGGTTCCCGGGCGTGTCGCACGAGAAATAAAGGCGGCAAGCGTGGATAGCTGACAGCGCTGTCTCGCCTTCTATTCTGGCTGTCATAGTTCATCGCTTTCGTTCGTTCCGACTACCTGAATCGGTAAGTAACGGGGCGCAGTAATGATTACTCGCTGTCTTCTCGCATTGTTAAAGTCCAGTTACGGTTGTAGGTGAAGCAACTTTGTGTTTTGATTCCCCGTGCTCGTGAGACCTACCCGTCGTTGTTGAACGTTCACATTCGCGTTATACCGTTAGCGTTGCGCGGTTGGTTGAATTCAACTGAACTCCGCACATTGTCAGAAGTTCGGCGCCTGCATTTCACGCGTCGGGAAGGCTGCTTTATCACGCCGGAACGGACGTCTGTGCATTTTCAGCAAGCTTTGACATCGTTCTGCAGGTTTGCTTTGTTTTTGTCACTTTATTGGGGTGATATATATTTAAGCCGCTAAATATAACTGGCACTTCATACATGCTTTGCAATTGCAACCTTGAATTAACCACCTTCTGACTTTGTGCGATTTTCTAGCCGCGTTCACGCAACAGGTTTTATACGCCTGTCAAGTCGGTATCATAAAAAGAGACTGCAAGCATGACGCGAGAGCCGAAAAAACGAGGCGAGCATTTCATCTTGCTTTACAGTGGTTGAAGCTCAGCTAGCTGCCTCGCGTCTTAATCGGCGGGTGATTCTCCAGCGGCACGGAGGACTTGACTCTAACCTTTTCAGGAAGCAGTGCCATGGCCGTATAATCTTTCTTTCGCACGCCGCAAACGTTTGTTCACGAAAGTACACGGCTGCTACTGTAAGCATGCCATATCAAAACAACAATCATATGATTCGTAGTCCACGCCGCAGAACATCGATAGCGTGTACGGCTTCATTTCGGAGTGCATGTGGACCATTATTCATCTTTAACGTGACAGAATGAGACTTACCTCGAGGTATACGTCCTACACGGTGTAATCGCGACTTGGGAAATGCATTTTGCTTTGAGTCGGGCGTGGTTGTCGTCGATCGTCTGCTCTTCACCGTTAAGGTGATTGACGAGCTTTCCTCATTTTATCAAGTTCGCTTTGCGGAAGTGCCAGTCAAGCTTGAAGATCCTTTTGAAGCCGCACTGCACGCGGTACATTGTGAGACGCCGCAAGTGAACCGCGAGAGCTCTGCACGTGCACGGAAGCGAGCGGCAACGCGGTGGCGAGAAGGGAAAGCGCTCGCTGATCACGCCCCAGTTTCTCTTTTTCTGCCAGAGATGGCGCTGCCTGTCAAGAGCAGCAGCGCCGCTAAGCGTTGCTTGGGAAGCCGATAGCGGCACCCGTTCGTCCCTCGTAGCGTAGTATGTAACCAGTCTTACGCTTTGACCTGCAAGGTGGTGCCGGTGGGAGATTTTTCCTGTGCGTTGTTGAACAATAAAAAAATTCGCAGCGTTAGCTAAAAGCCGACTTCTTCTGTCTCTCATTCCCATTAGCAGCCATTCTTTACCTCCAAGGTAGTGCCTGGTGAGATTTCTCCTGTGCGTGATTAAACAATAAAAATTTTGTTCAAAACGCCGTTGATTGATGAAATAAACCAACAAAAGACGCCAGATGTTTTGTAAAAGCAAAACGAAAGAACGCCAGAGGTTTCTAAAGCAAAACGAAAAGACGCCAGCTGCTTAACGAAAGACGCCAGATGTTTTCTAAGCAATGGTTTTCTAAACAATGAAAATTCACAGCGTACATGTAAAATTAAAGTGCGCTGCAAGTCGTCATAACTCATCGAACCTTTAGTATAAACGCGCCCGATCTCACGTCGGTGATGATGTACTGGGCAGAATTCACGGAAGATTCACGGTTTACCGATGAACCTCCGCAGCTTCGCCCACTCATCATCATTCACTCCGTGGATATGCTGTGATTTTTTTGGTCACCTGTCGCAATTGGTAGCGCGACTGGTGCTGGTCGCATGTGTGAACACGCCTTTAGAGTTATAGTGCAGCGAGAAACAGCGTAAAAAAGAAGCATGACGGCATGCAGGCGCGTCTTGTTCCGAGACAAAAAGCACCGTAACACATAAGTCACACGTTCATGTTACTTTTTTTCTTAGGTGGTACTGTCGGGCGAGTAGGTTGTACATGATATTGAGAACAGCAGCACACAACTCAAGAAGTTATGGACAAACAACTGTGTTATGAGTATTGTTGTTTGTTTGTCTATGTTTTGTTAAGTTTTGCACTGCTGTTCTAAAGTTCGCTTCTTTGTCCATTGTCCGCTCCTTTGCTGTTTGTCAAAAGACGCCTTGGATACACAATTTTGCAAACAGCAGTTTTTTTTTTATTGGAGCATAGCTCGCAACTAACGTTAACTCTCATGAAGCTTTCCGAAAAACTTAATATGTCAAACTGGTTTTAGTTATGCAGATGCGAGAGGTTACCGTAGCTCGCCAGGGCCATGACATTGAGTGGTCAATGGCAGATTGACAGTGAAGTTAATGTGAGCTGAAGGGTTGTCCTCAATTAATATCCTGTACAATATGTCTATGGATTAACGTATGAGCTTGAGTACGTGTAGAGATATTTTTTTCAAGGTGTTGAAGTTCTTGGGAAAATATATCTTAACGAAATCCTCCATCACAATTCCGAAGACGTTACCAAAGCGTTTGGTGTCTCGTAAACGCGAAAAGTGACCGTCGGCGTCGAGCGCGTTAGCGTCAACACGAATGCAAAAAATCGCCATCCACTTTACGTCATCATGACGTCACAGGTCGCCAGTATCTGTGACGCCATCACGACGTCATCATGACTACAGATGATGCTGTAGTCGCTTGTTTGAAGGTGTCCGATCCAGGAGGCACTGTAGAACCACGTTGGGTGCTAAAAGCTTTCGGAGGGGTGCAGAGGAGGATCAATACATCGACTAAGAAAAAGAAGATTGTTTTCCACTTGAAGCTGTATTAGGCAAATGCATAAGGAACCATGTGACTTCACTGTAGATGACAATAAACGCAACTAAAATATTTTAAAGCATGCAGCATTTTCATCAAAAGGAAAATTTTCAAGCTAGGAAAGAGAATACGGAGCAGCTGCTAGTGGCTAATTTCCTGGGACAGAAAATTTTCGCTAAGCATAAAAATTTTGTGGATGCTACTCGGAATTTATTCCCACTCGCTATCGCTTGCTTCATTTCTTACAGGAAAGGAGGAGCCAGCCTGATGCTTCCATTCATAGCGTGCATCCTGGCTCTCATGGTCGTGCTCTTCCTCGTCCCATTCATATTCTCGGACAAATGTGAGCATTAAAAATCCTTCTTTACAATTTGCGCAGGGTGGCCCTTCATGCAACACGCTTACGGAAGCACCTTTTAGGATTGGCCATCGCCAAAGCGATGACGTCATTATTTTTCGTTTTGCTTCATTTATTACGGGCACGAGCACCGGGTTAGTTTTCTTTCCTTTCCAAGCACTTCCGGTCGAGCACTTACTTCCGGTTTTCCAAATATTCAGAAACAGTGCCATAAAAAAACTGGTACGAAGTGGTTTGTTATGGTTTAAGTTACGAGTTATGTTGGATACATATGATATGGGAGCATTAAGCTACTTGAGATGAAGGCCATTTAACTGTCAATATAATAGATGAAAATTAATGAAATAATTCAAAGAGCTGACAGTTTTCTTGCGAACAGCTGGGGTCGTTGCGGCACCTGGCGGAACAGATCTCAACCACGAGCTTCTTTCTGCGTGGCCTCTGAGATCTGCTAGGGTAGCTCGAAGAAATTTAATACAAGGAATACACCAGGGCTCACGAATGCCGACGTGCGAGTGCCGCTACAAGAAAACTAAGTCAAGGGTTAGGATCGTCTCCAATTTTAGATGCGAAGTATCTTAAGGTCGAGCTCAATCCGGTTGTGGTGGTGGTGGTGGTGGTGGTGTGCGGCGTGACCACCCTCACTGCGCATGCGCATACCCTCTCCACATACCTCCTCTCAACTCCCCCTCACCATTCCCCTTCCCCTCTACCCCTCTAACCTATCCCCTCTCCACTCACCCTCTCCGCTTTCCCTCTCCCATCCCCCTTTCCACTCTTCCTCTGAAACGCGGGCTAGACATGACGAAATTCTCTCCTGCACAACGCTGCGATGAGCTCGAGCGCATGCGCGTCCCCTCCCCTTCTCTCTCCTCTCCTACGCTGCCCCCTCTCGCCCGCCTGTCGACCGCGTTCCCCGCTCGCCCTGTGAGAATTAACGGCCAGGCTAGATGGAAGACACGACGCGCGTAGCGTCCCTCTGCGCGTTCCACGACACGAGGTCGGTAGCATGCCCAACGGACGCCAACGGAACGCGATCGTGCAAGTGCTCCGGCTTTGCATCGTCTCATGGTCCCCTTCAGCGGGAGATGGTGTAATTTTTTCTGGGTCCCGACATATGACACATTGTGTGGATTAGCGAGATTAAGAAACAGACCATTTTAATTTTCACTTTCCTTATTTGTAGCACGAGCACCGGGTGACATGTACGGCGGAATGCCAGAGCTCGTACCAATTAGTACTCGTTGTCTCATTGTCGCTGGAATTTGCGGTGACTCGTCTGGGTAGCCACTTCAGAGGAATGAAATTTCTAATTTCAAATTTTGTGTGGCTCACATTCACCCAAACCATGTTATGTTTAGCTTTGAGACGTTTCTTGTGTGCCAACGCGCGTTTGAATATCTTATTCTACAAAAGTAGTCTGCCCCTTCAATTACAGCAAATATACGATATTAAAAGGCGGTTCTCACCGAAATTGACTGTGCGGCATAACCCCGGGCAGCAGGGTGAATGCGAAGAATGAAATTAAATTAAAAATTCGAGTTATTTCCGACTCGTCGTCTTCTACACACTTTTCAGTAGCCTTTGAAGATAATTTAAGTATTGTTGTTTTCTTTCGTACTGAAACCAATTGTACTTGTATAATTGAATCACCATGGTAATCTTGTATTGATATTGTTTTGTTTCATTTCGCCAAACGTAGTTGTTGACTGTACAATTTGTGGCCCTCCCTGCTTAGACTACGTGCTCGCAGTATTCGAATAAAAAAAATAAAAAATACTGATATTTAAATACGTCTTCTTTCGCTCTTATTTCTAGAAATAAAGTTAAAATGTAATTTATTACCGTTAACTTTTACCGATGTGACGGTGACTAACATATGCATTCTTTTCTATTTTTCTTTTGCACAGCTCGAGGCCCAGGGCACCTCCGTAAGTATCAACCAGGATCGTTTAATCTCGCGCCTGCGTTTAGATTGAGAGAGAGAGAATAGACATTTATTTGGCCCGAAACGAAGAGTATGATATGTTCATACATCCAACTCTCGGCTGGTCCCATGTCTGGACGGGGAGGCGGAGCCTCTCCGCCCTCTCACGGGCCCTCCGGACAGTCAGGAGCTGGACGTCGTATCGGCGTTCGTTGATAGCGGCAGTCTACCAGGCTTCTTCACTGCAGTCCTGTAACGCAGGGCATCGCCAGAGCGTGTGTTTCAATGAGCTAACCTCTCCGCAGTCTGGGCATGTTGGGTCCATCTCTGTACGTATAGTGAACTCGCACTACATTTACCGTAGTTATCGGCTATTGGCGCGGTTTGATATGGGGGTATGTGTTTTACGTCACACAGTACGGCGAGCGAAAGGTCGCGTTAAGCATGTGATAAAGACAGGCCGGACGCCATAAGGGGAACAGTCAGAAATTTCGTGCGTGTGTTTTGCATGTTTGTGCATATACACACATGCTATATTAAAAAAAATTCGGGTGGAGGAGGGTATGAACCTCCCTCTGTTTAAGCTAGTGGACGCCTTCTTGGTCGTTCCTTCCACCGGACCACGGTCACCCCAGCTATATGGCTCTGGGTCACCCCATCAAAGATGGCTGACTGCTACGAGCGACGAAATGTCTCGAGTACACACTTGCAGTAATGGTTATTCTTCAGGGAGAAACCACGTGGTTAAGCCTCAGTATCAACAATTTTGATTCAAACAGGGATTCAAACAGGAAAATTTAGATGGCACGTATAATTAACGTGACTTCCAAGATTAATGGCACGGTGTTCACTTCTTTTGTTGCAGAATAACGTGGCCTCGGGCATTCCCGTCGGCCCTAAAAAATTAGTGTAGCTGATTTGCACTGACAACGCTCCTAGTATAGTTCTCGCGAAGCATTTCAGTTCAAGAAAGCGAGTACTGCGTTCGAACGCGATATTCACTGTGACAGAGCAAACGCACGAATAATTTTAGAGTGTCAGTAATAAGTCAGGCTAAACTTAGCTGTTACCTTTTAGTCTGTCTCACGCAATGACGTCCAGTTTTTGTCTGCAGACGCCGGAACAGACCAATCCACGGAAGTTTCCTGGAGCACACTGCGTTCGACTTGTAAGTGATGTCTCTAAAGAGCTTCGTTTACAAGAAGCGTGAACACAGCTCAATGCACACACTTACATCTTCATGTCACGGCTCCTACATTTCCAGGGAAAGGAAACCCAAAGTAGTTTGGAAGAAGCCTTGATAATGAATTATTTCCAGTGGTCCGCGGCACGGACCAGTTCATTTTACTTTGGGACCTGTTAAGATCAAAGTGCTTCATTCATCGTATAAGAGGATACAAAAAATCCAATTTCAGTGCGCCTTTAACACTCTGAGTGAAAAGTTAAAAAAAAGCACCACCTTGGAACATTTCCGCGCTATCTGTGCTCAAAGGTGTGAATGGTGTGATAGCCTAGTAAGATAGTCTATAGTCGGCTACAACCTACAAATAAATATACGCCCCGCCTCCAGAACTGCGGCGCGCCTACCCTGAATCTGAGCGAGAGAGTCGTACTACGTGGTTTCCGTTGTTGCCGTAAGCACTTTCTTGTTGCTACTGTAAATACTACACATATTAGTAAAAAGTTAGTCGTCCCTACTTAAAGGGACACTAAAGAGCAAAACGATTTTTCTCGCATTAGTAAAGTAGTCTTTCACGATATCAAAAACACCACGCTTTCTGCGTGAAGACGCTTAATAAGCGAGAAAACGCGCAAAAAGAAAATACAGGTGACGACGCCACCTTGGAATTCCCGCACCATTTGCCGTGACGTCACATATTTTTGACGGCGCCTGCTTGGGCCTACGTAGTTCCTAATCGGTTAAATCGAAGTACATTGTCCTCTGAGGGGGCCAGAGACTTGACATAACGAGTTTGTGGAAATTTCGTCGAGCCAGTGGCGCCAAAATACGTTAAATGCTCTTTGAAGTCTTTTACGTCACGAATTACAAAGTTCGGCGCGAAATTTAAAAATTAAACTTTGAACTTTGTTTTCTCCTCTAATAATAAACCTATGGTGGTGAAATAAACTACACAAGAGTTCTCCAAGCACACTTTATCAATCTAAACCAATTCATTGTTTCTCTTTAGTGTCCCTTTAAAGTGATATGTTAACGTGAGGAATGATGTCGGAATGTTTACTGAAATTTCCCAGAAAGTTCAAGTTTTTCGAGCGAAAACGAGCAACGTAAACATGTGTGTGTATGGCAAGGTCACCGAAATGAAATACGCGAAATGTGCTTGACGTCATGAAAACGAGCAAATGTGATTGGATAGGGCTGCTATGAAACTTTTCCCTGGGTGGGACAGCAAAGGTTGCGGATGGAGCTAACAATTATTCTTAAATCGTAACCGACTATACGCTATCTTATTAGAGTTTCTAAAAGATTTGCTACGGTGTCATCAAACTTTAAATCTCTTATGCCTCGAAGTTGTACAGCGCAGATGGAATGAGACAAAAGAAAGAAAAAAAGACGACACACAAAGGCGCGCATGAATAGTACACTCTTAGTCCTGGCTAAATGCTGGCAACATCCAGGAAGCTAGACGAGGAATGTCCGGTTTCCTGGCTATATCTAGCACTTCAAGCGGGGCGCAAGTAGTACAGCAGCTTGCGGCTGATTCCAGTTTGGCTCGCTCGCATCATTAACGCCTTTCGAAAAACATATGCACGAAAAATGTGGACTTAAGAGACATTTGGATTGTTCAGTGCAGATTTTAGTGTCATATTACGCGTATATTTTTTCTTGAAGAACTAAAGAGGCGAGTTTGCGGCCGCACACTGATCCACACACGTCACGGAGGCCGTGTTTACTTTAAAAAACACGACGTGCACAAAACGTGGTGCTGCATAAAAAATGTAAATGAAAGGAAGACATTCTTGTAAAGCGAGCAATAATTATATTTTACCTACGACATCCTGTAACTGTTTGAGTCTCACAATCAGTAAAGCGGTATTTATTTCAGCAACAAAAAATTAGAATTTTTTTTATAAACTTAGGTACTATGTTTTGGCGCGCTAGTAGACATGCGTTTCGGTTCTGTAGCTTCCACAGTACTGTCAAGAAATGTTGTCCCCGAGTAGAGTTCTCTTATACAGTACAACTATGCATAAGAGTCCAAATCAGCCGACGCTTCTGTTTTTGCAACACTGAGACAGTTTTCGCTACTCTTCTGTTCCTCGCAGTACACCCCGCACCTCAGGGACCTGCGGCAGGTCACGTGGGCGCCGCATGCAACAATTCATCTTCCTGCCAGGGCGAGGCCGTTTGCGTGGACGACGTCTGCCGGTGCGAAGGGTCGTACTTGAGCGTCGTCGAAGGTGTCTGCGTCGCTGTCTCCACGCCGGAGACTGAGGAGACACTTTCGACGAACATCACGGCCACGCCGACGACGACGCCGACGACGACGACTACATCAACGCGAGTATTCCGAAATTGGTGTTGTATAAGACACCGCAACCATGATGTGTTTCAAGCTCCCGCTATTGTATCCGGAGCTCGCAGTACCCTAACATGTAGCTTTCGAGATTTGTGGCTATTCTAAAAAAAAGCAGCAACTGGGACTCGAGTTTCAACATCAGCACCCATTATTTCAGAGCCTAGAGAGAGATCAAGCTGCGGCTTTAGAGCAGATATAAATGCATCTGAATACAGAGGAAGCACCTTACTAAGCAAACTCCGCAAAATTTTCGATCCAATTTGTATCCACCGTAGTATATTATCAGACTGAGTTGCCGCAATTCCGCGACACGAGCACACGGGTTTGATTATCGGCCGCGGCTTCCGCATTTCGATGTAGGCGAAATGCAAGAACACCCATGAAGTTATATCAGGACGCAGTTAAAGAACCCCAGTTGGTCAAAATGGATTTGGAGTGCCTCATAATTATATCGTGTATTTGCGACGGTAAACTAGAGATATTGTTATTATTGCATGACAGCAATTGTGTTAAGAAAGGTCTAAATTTCCCTCGCTGCTCGTGTAACTATGTTCGGAAAGTGCAATCAAAATTACCTAAACTGCGCATAGCACGTAGGAAATTTCGAATAGAACTGAGTGTCTTATGCACTGATATGTAGCATGGCATTGGTGATGGAAGGAATTTAGGCGACGGCCACTAAACGAATAAAAATATTTCCCGTAAGCTTTAAGCAACAAACGTTATTTCACATATTTCAGGGCTATATGCACAGAGATTATTGTTAGTAATACCTATTTTTCATTGCAAATGTATCCTTATTCATCAAATGTAAATTTTCTCCAGCGAAACATGAACAATTATACGGGGTAGGTTGTTCACGTGAGCAGCCTACACTATATAATTGTTCACTTGTACACGACTCGTTCTCAAGCTTGCTCTTGTGCAACTCGATGGCAATATGCATCTCGCTGTTGGTAAAGATGGCGTTAGCAGGATTTACATTTTTGGCTCGATATCGAGGTCGTTCCGCCTGAAGAAGCCATCGCGTTCTAACTTCAATTTCTTCGGCGTAGGAGGGCCTCTTACGAAAGACCCGTTCGAACTCTACCGCGACAGTCAGTACGTATTTCGTAACGTCGCACACACACTCCCGACAACAGCACGCGTTGAGTGTGATTCCTATGGAAGCCACACAAACATGTAGCTGTTGCAGAGCTGGTAGGAGCGGGCAAGACAAATGCTGTCCCATTTCGTAACCACCATCGTTCTACTCCTGCGATTCGCCCCATTAGGCACTCCGCACCGCTCAAACGAGGGCTTCGTTTCCCAACGTTAAGTTGAAATGGAGTCATTAGATGAGGCG